>NW_015161554.1:30324-73266 GCF_001447785.1 Gekko japonicus
AGCTACTGGCACTAAAGTTGCGAGTGAGCCATTTGGCTAATGCATAAATTAGTCTGTTTTGGAGCCATCCTTCCTGAGCTAAGACAAAAATGTGTGAGCCGGAGGCTAAAAAAACTGTGAGCTAGCTCACACTAACTCAGCTGAGAGGGAACACTGCTCACAGGGTGTCTGTTGTGGGGAGGGGAAGGGAAAGGAGATTGTGAGCCAGTCTGAGACTCCTTCGGGTAGTGAAGGGCAGGGTATAAATCCAAGCTCTTTTTCTTCTTCTCACAGGGTGTCTGTTGTGGGGAAGGGAAGGGGATTTTAAACAGCTCTGAAACTCCAAGTGAAGGGTGAGGTATAAATCCAGTCTCCTCCTCTTCCTCCTCCTTCTGTCAGACACAAGTTCTCTCTGAGATGTTTAGAAATCCAATCTGCGCTTCTTCTTCTAAAGTCGGGATGCCGGCCTCCTTTAGAAGTTACCCAGCCTGGATCTGGCAGTCGTACCCCCCTCTATCCCCCCACTGGTGGCTGTGGGGGGAACCTGGCAAGCCTGTAAAAGGGAAGAAGAGAGACTGGATTCGTACTCCACCCTTCACTACCCGAAGGAGTCTCAGAGCGGCTTACAAACTCCTTTCCCTTCCCCTCCCCTCCCCACAACAGACACCCTGTGAGGTAGGTGGGACTGAGAGAGCTCTTTCGAACACTGCTCATGAGAGAACAGCTCTGAGAGAACTTGTGACTAACCCAAGGCATCAAACCCGGTTCTCCCAGATCAGAGTCCGTGCTCCTAGAATTTTTTGCTCACAAGACTCCACAAGGGTACGAGTCTTGCAATATGGTTCTTCCTGCAGACTGATAATGGTGTGCGCTGGACACACGGGTCTTATTCAGCCGCAGTCTGTGAACCCTTCAAACTGTCATTGTAAGACTTGCCTTACGAGTCCCAGCTTCCTGTTTCCAGCAGAGGTCAGCTACGTGCCTCTGGGAAGTCCTCAGAATATTAGACTGAAAAAATAATTATCATACGGCCTTGTGTGTGGTATAGCCAGGAGATCCTAAGATTGTCAGGCTGCCTGAAGTACTAGCTCGTTTATGCACCACTAGATGGAGAGCTAGACTTATTTTGGGGGGGTTGAGAGGGCTCTGAGAGAACTTGTGACTGACCCAAGGTAGCCCAGCTGGCTTCATGTGGACGAGTGAGGAATCGAACCCGGTTCTCTAGATTAGAGTCCGCCGCTCTTAACCACTACACCATGCCGGCTCCCTTATACTGACAAGAACTTCCATTACAGAACAATAGTAAAAAGCCCAGTGGCACCTTTAAGACTAACAGACTTTATTGTCGCATAAGCTTTCGAGAAACACAGCTCTCTTTGCCAGTTGCCTCTGACGAAGAGAGCTGTGTTTCTCGAAAGCTTGTGTGACGATAAAATTTGTTAGTCTTAAAGGTGCTGCTGGGCTTTTTACTATTTTGCAGCGACAGACGAACATGGCAAATTCTTCTGGATCCCTGACAGAACAAGGAGTTAGTTAATGGTCTCTGGACTGTCGCGAGATCCAGACGTTTTTTGTGAGCTCCCAGAAGACCCCCAACCCACAAGGCTAACAATCGGAAAGGAATGCTCGAAAAGGAAGAGGTCATTTTTTAAAGGCCAAACCCCACTTAGCTTTCGTGTCTGCTTTATTTTTCCCCCAGCGTCATAATCTTGCCTTCTGAGATGGGAGAGAGGAAGGAGGAGAGGCCCAAGCCTTCCATCCCAACCATCACACAGCCGGTCGTTTCCCAAAGCTACAGCTGCGTCGAAGCCTTTGAGACCAGAGACACGAAGAACAGGCCCTTCCAAGCTGCCAAGGGGGAGACGCTCGAAGTGCTCATGAGGGACAGCACAGGTACGGCGCTCGGAGGCAATCGGGCATAGATCACGGAAGTCCGTCATCCTGAGGAGCTGGCATAGCATGACCAATAAGCAATGGTTGAGAAAAGAAGAAGAACAGATTGGATTTATACCCCACCCTTCACTACCTAAAGGACCTTCAGGGCAGCCTACAATCTCCTTTCCCTCCCCCTCCCCACAACAGACATCCTGTGAGATAGACGGGGCTGAGAGAGCTTTGAATGAAACGGCTCTTTCTCAAGAACAGCTGTGTCAGAACGATGGCTTGCCCAAGGTCATCCAGCAGCTGTGAGTGGAGGAGTGGGGAATCAAACCCGGTTCTCCCAGATTAGAGTCCGCCCACCTACTTTACACCTCTCATTCTGTCCATGACACGCAAATGAGAAATGCACCTTGTATAGTGGTTAAGGGCAGGGGACACTAATCTGGGAGAACCGGGTTTGATTCTCCATTCCTCCACATGCAGCTGCTGGTGTGACTTTGGGTCAGTCACAGTCCTCTCAGAGCTGTTGTCCCAAGAGCAGCTCTCTCAGAGCTCTCTCAGGCCCACCTACCTCACAGGGTGTCTGTTGTAAGGAGGGGAAGGGAAAGGAGACTGTAAGCCTCTCTGAGACTCTGAGTGAAGAGCTGGGTATAAATCCAACTATTCTTTTTCTTCAGTTTGCCTCAGGGTCCATGCAGGGAAGCAAGATGTTTAACCCTTCAACCTCTCTTCAGTTTTGCTATTCAGAACAGAGTTCCCCTGCTTTGTTTATCAGCACTCTAAAGGAGAAAATGATTTTTTTTAATGACTCATCTTTTTCCCCTTTAAAAAATTTGCCAAATTCTGGAAATTAGGAAAAAATGCCTTCTAGGGAAGAAATTATACAGAAATTATTAGATACTGCAGAAATGGACAAACTAACAACTCTGTTAAAAGAAAAAGGTGAAGATACTTTTGAAGATTTATGGTTGAGATTCTACGAGTGGTTGGGCTAAATTTTTATTTTTTTTTGTTAAGAGAACAATATATCATGTAGACGAAATTTCAATTGCAAATTGTTGGGAGACGCTCTGTGTTTTTAAGAGATCGAAGTCATTTGTTGTACATATAGGCATAGGAAAATCCTAAGCGACTTTTATCGTTTACTTTTAATGCAACAATTTAACCTTATATATTAGAAGCTAAGAAAATGTAACTCCTGCCAACCTAGCAGTTCAAAAGCAAGAAATTGCAAGTAGATAAATAGGTAACACTTCAGTGGGAAGGTAACAGCGTCCCGTGCGCCTTGGTGTTTAGTCATGCCGGCCACATGACCACGGAAACGTCTTCGGACAGCGCTGGCTCTTCGGCTTTGAAACGGAGATGAGCACCGCAACCCTAGAGTCGGACTCGACTGGCTTTCAAGCAAGGGAACCTTTACCTTTACCTTCAAGAAAATGTAACAATTGTAGTACCTCCACCTTTTGGGGTTTTAGTGGTTATGCTTTACTTTTTCCTGTAGTTTGTAGCTTCCCTATCCCGTTTTTCATGTAGTTTTTAGAAAATAAAAAAAAATGTTTAAAAAAAGAAAAACCCTCAAATAAAACTTTTTAAAAAATCCCAGTGAAATCTAGAACCTAA
Organism: Gekko japonicus; assembly: GCF_001447785.1. Classification (NCBI taxonomy): domain Eukaryota; kingdom Metazoa; phylum Chordata; class Lepidosauria; order Squamata; family Gekkonidae; genus Gekko; species Gekko japonicus. Next base: position 33,805 of record NW_015161554.1, read on the forward strand.
TTTTGACTATCAAAACCAAGCTGAGGGTGAAACTGAAGCCGCGTCAGCCTCCAATTTGCAGTTTATGACTGGAACGAGATGTGTGACCTTTGTCTTTTTGGTTGTTTGAGCCCTAAATTTATACAGTGTATGAACTGGCTAAGGAAGGGGTCGAACGTATAAAGTAAAGTAAATAAAATAAAGTACGTAGGATAAGGCTGTGAGTAGGATTCTTGTCTACGTGAACCAACAGGCTCAAGCAACAGTGGCGTAATCCCTGAGGTGCCCACGGGTGGTGGGATCCTCTCCCAGCAACTTTCAATCTTCAGAGCAAACATGAAACGCCACAGCCCTCCCCCTCTGTGACTAGGATTCCTATGGGTTAGCATCAGGGGTCGTTTCGTAGAAAAAGAGCTAGGGGAACTCATTAGCATAACTCATTAGCATATGCCACACCCCCTGACATCACCGGAAGTGTGTCATAAGGCCACACCCCCTGACATCACCGGAAGTGTGTCATAAGGCCACACACCCCGCCCCCAACGGTCCCGGCCACCGCCGGCCTTGCAGCTCCACTGCCGAGCCCCATGAGGGGCCCAGCGGTGGACCTGCAAGGCCGATGGGAGTGCAAGGAAGCCCTGCGAAGGCCCTCCCTGGCCCCAGGCAGGCAGGGGTGGGGAGAGGCAGGGAGGAAGCAACTTACCCTCCCTCTTCTCCTGCCTCCTCCTGGCTGAATGAGGGCCGGAAGCGGGGCGGCCGGAAGCTTTGTCATGTGCCCCGCCCCCGTACCTCACCCGGGGGAACTGCGATCCCCCCCGAAATGACCTCTTGTTAGCATACATTAGCCAAAGAAGATTGGCTGGACCGAAATTCCTTATTATGTGTCTCCTGTTCTGTCAAGAATAATTTCCCCAGCAATAAGAGTTCTACAGGACTATTGTGAAACACTGTCCTCTTCTTCTGTCTGTCTTCTTCTTGAGCCTGCCACAGCACCTTTCTGATCCCTTCGCTCCTTAATCTCACTCTCTGCTTTACTCCCAACATGATTTCATTCCCCCCTCTCCTGCTAACTGCGAATTCTGGTCTAGCCAATTGCATAGAGAATTCACCCTTGGAAGATTCCTCCCTGCCTCTCCCCACCCCTGCCTGCCTGGGGCCAGGGAGGGCCTTCGCGGGGCTTCCTTGCACTCCCGCCGGCCTTGCAGGTCCACTGTTTACCTCAACTTCCTCCTTTTCTTTCCCCTAGAAAATTTGCATCTGATAGACTGTGTGACAGATTTCACACCCTAATGCTGATTGTCAGTTCTGCCCTCCTGAGGTCTACACTCTAGGTGGCCACCTAGTTTGCCTCATGGTAGCACCGGCCCTGTAAACACCAGATAGAATTATTTACTATTTTCTCCACTCCTGGCATGTGGGCTGTTAGAAGTCTTTTTAATGCCACTGCTGTTTAAAGCATGAGGAACCTACCTATGGACATATTCAGGATGCCCGCAGGAATCCTTTTAGAAACAGAGCCCTAGGGGTTACTGGAAAGAGAAAAGAGCTATTTGTAACATCTTAAGCTGTTTCTTTGCAGGATGGTGGCTCGTGGAAAATGACCAGAAGCAAATTGCCTGGTTTCCAGCCCCATATCTGGAGGAAACCGAAGAGGCATCTGTCATCAGAGAAACCGATGAGGAAGGTAGTTCATCCCAGTGTGGCTTTATTTTACATGCTGAAACATCTAATGCTGCCTTGTCCAATGGAAAAGAGCTCCAGTAGCACTTTAGAGACTACACCAGTTTGGTATAGTGGTTAAGTGTGTGGACTCTAATCTGGGAGAACTGGGTTTGATTCCCCACTCCTCCACTTGCAGCTGCTGGATGACCTTGGGCAAGCCATAGTTCTAACACAGCTGTTTTCTCAAGGACAGTTCTGGAAAGAGCTCTCTCAGCCCCACCTACCTCACAGGGTGTCTGTTGTGGGGAGAAGAGAAAGGAGACTGTAAGCCGCTCTGAGACTCCTTCAGGTAGTGAAGGGCAGGGTATAAATCCAACTCTTCTTCTTCTAACACATGTTTATATGTTATCGTGTACATGTGTATACAAAAATTTGACCACTGACAAAGGTCTGGGAGGCCGAAATGAGTTTGTTTTAATGTTTCAAGGTTATCAACCTAGATATATTGAATTATTGGTCCTATTTTATTGGTTCAAGGCTTTTAACCTGGAAATATCCAACTGTATCAGGTGATAAAGATTCAGGACTTCTTAGTTCAAACATTCAACACTTCAAGGGTGGACTGTGCCAATGTTTTAAAAGTATGGTTTTAGTGCACTTTGTAATATAAACAGATATATTTTGTTTAATTTATTTCTCAAAATATTTTTCTCTGTCTCACACCAACCTTTGGGTACCCAACTTTGTTGCTTCTTAAGGTTGGAGTTTTGCCCCCTTCTGTTTTGGTATGATCTTTACCCCATTCCTAAAGATGTTTCTCAGTAGAAGGGCTAGAGGACTTCCGACCCTGGAGATACCGGGCTCTTTTTGTAGCAGGGACTCCTTTGCATATTAGGCCACACACCCCTAATGTAGCCAATCCTCCAAGAGCTTACAGAGCTCTTCTTACAGGGGCTACTGTAAACTCTTGCAGGATTGGCTACATTAGGGGTGTGTTGCCTAAGATGCCAAGGAGTTCCTGCTACAAAAAGAGCCCTATACAGACAGGACGGGCTATCAGGATCCCCCAATATAGCAGCTTCACCTGCAAAATTTCTTGCTTATTCACCACACTGGTTGGAAGCATGAGCTCTGAGCCCGGCTGTAGCACAAGTTCTTCCTCCGTTTCTTTCAGAGCTGCTGTATTACATCACACGGTCCTACCAGGCGAGGAACCAAGATGAACTGTCTGTGAACGTCGGGGTCGTCGTGGAAGTGCTGGAGAAGTCAGACAACGGCTGGTGGCTCGTCTGGTACGGTGGGGAAGGGGGTAGGATCTAAAAATCCGGCCCACCGGCCGTCTCCTGGCACGCCATGAAACACAGCCGCTTGTGGAGATTCTTCTCGTAATGAGGGACTAGGTAGTCCTTAACACCAGCTATGCTCACTTCAGGGGTCCATAACCTTTTTGTCATCTTCTGGGCATGAAACAGGGGCCCACTGGCGGTGTGTGGAGGGGGGAGGTATTTGTGAATTTCCTGCATAGCGCAAGAGGTTGGACTAGATGACCCTGGAGGTCCCTTCCAACTCTAGGATTCTATGATACCGCTCTAGCTTAGCAAATCGAAGTCCCAGTGATAGGTCACCCAGATTCAGTAAAGCAGACCCAGCAGGACTGCCATCAACCTGCTCCTTTGCTGAAGGGTTTTGTCTTGAGTCTCTGGCTGCCTTTTGTGGGAGAAGGAACTAGAAAGGCTGTCCGCAAAAATGGCTCGGGAAAACTGTCTCTCCCCTAGCCGGTGCCATGTTGGCACGATGCGCAGCCTTCACAAAATCAGTTTTTGTCTTGGCACAGAATTTGAGGCAATTATCCCCCCCCTCATTTCAGCTCTAGGCTGTTGCTTGAATGAACTAGAATTACTTCCTGCGTTTGAAAGAACTTAACGCCAAATGAGTCTCCAAAGTAGGGGTTTCAGCCTTTGGCCTGGATGGGCACAGGGAAGGCCAGTGGATTACTGGCACAGAGTAGCACAGATCCTAAGGGGCTGTGGTGAAGACACTGAACTGCAGACCAGAAGGTCGCTAGTTCAGCAGTTCGAGACCTGAGCGCCGCAGGACGGAGTGAGCTCCCGTCTCTGGCCCCAGCTCCTGCCAACCTAGCAAGTCGAAAGCAAGAAATTGCAAGTAGATGAACAGGTACTGCTTCGGTGGGAAAGTAACAGCATTCCGTGCGCCTCGGCGTCTAGTCATGCTGGTGTCCACGGAGACGTCTTCGGACAGCGCTGGCTCTTTGGCTTGGAAACAGAGATGAGCACCACATCCTAGAGTTGGATTCGACTGGCTTTCGAGCAAGGGAAGCCATTACCTTTACCTTCGCACAGATCCACCAAACTCCACCAGTCTTGGAACGTCTTTGGCCTTTACCTAATCTCTTTTTCACTCCTGCAACGTTTGCCTTCCAGGTACAACAGGAGCGCCGGCTACGTCCCGTCCATGTTCCTCCGGCCGTACAAAAACCCACATAGCAAATTCCTGGCTCTCGCCCACAGCAGCCTGTGCATCTCCACCCCGAACCTCTCCGAAGGCACCACGTTCTTCAGGAGGAGCGCCCCAGACCAGCCGGAGGCCAGCCACCTGGACACAGCCCAGCCTCACTCAACAAGTGACATTGAGGGAGAGAAAGACAGCCCCCTAAGTCGAATCAGGTCTCGGTCTTTCAACGGGGCCGCAGCCGTAGCCAGCTCCGCCATGGCCTTTGACCGGGACAGCTTGTCAGAGAGCTCGGGAAGCGTGAGCGAGCAGGGGTTGTACTGGGCCCGGAAAATAGAAGTCCAAAGCTTGGGGAACATTCCCCAGTCCGTCTCAGGGACCCACAGTGGGCCCTCCTTGCTTCTGGACAGCAAGCAGCGAAGCGACTCCGGCTTCGGCGAGGAGCCGTTTGCCTGTGCGGAGAGCTCCCTCCGCTCCTCCTCAGATTCCGAGGGCACTCCCGGCGGCCCCCCGGTGCCCCCACGACCCTCGGCCCACGAAATCCTTCAGAAGTGCAGCACCATAACCAAAATGGCCGTGCAGGGGGCGAGGCCCCGACCCGCCCTGCTCACCTGCTCTGGGAGCCGCCACTGCTGACCCACGTCCGACGTCAAAGTCGCCTCAAGCTGAGGAAACCGCAAGCAGTGGTCGGCAACCCCCGTTTTTAGGAGCTGTGAAAAAAGGCTCACGCGAGGCGGCAGGAGCTGTTGGGACCCCGTTACGTGGTGCAGAGGGCACAGCGTCCCTTCCCTCCTGCGGAACCAATGTTTTGTATGTATTTCAACAGTTTGGTAAAAAAACACACCATGTTTTACACTCTTTTAAAAATAGTATGTGTGCTCGGCCGGGGATTTGAATTTAATGGTTTTATCATGTTCCCCATCCTGACTTCACTGTGCAAGTTGCAAGAGGAGCCCTGCCAAATGCAACCGGTAATAAAACTTCCCCTTCCTGGGTTTATAGAAGTCTTCTAGAAGGCAAATGCTACATTTCCGTCAGAGAAGGCTTTGCCAAAGCTCTCGAGTTCACCCCTGAACTCCGTTTGCTGTTGTTCCCTTCTGTAACATATTACTTCGAAGGTCATAGATCCAGAGGAGCTAGCCGTGTTAGTCTATTGCTGCAAAATAGTAAAAAGCCCAGGGGCACCTTGAAGAATTGACTTTATTGTCACATAAGCTTTTGAGAAACACAGCTCTCTTCGTCAGATGCATCTGGCGAAGAGAGCTGTGTTTCTCTCTTTTTTTTTAAAATAAATTTATTTTCCAAGTTTTCACCTTTACATTCCGTAAACATCAAACATTTATACATCTCCACAGATTGTTGGTTTCAAATTATAATATTTTCACTAGCGCTTTGTCCACACATTATACTCTTCTTTTATATTTTAGCCAGTCGTATATATACTTCCAGTCGTATATATACTTCCATCTTTTCCAAAATACATTCTCTGATTTGTTTTTCAATTCTAAGCTCAGTTTATCCAATTCTGCAATGTCTAAAATCTTATGTTTGAGTTCTTTTATCGATGGTATATGTTTTGATTTCCACCGTCTTGCTATCAATATTCTTGCTGCGAGAGCTGTGTTTCTCGAAAGCTTATGCGACAATAAAGTTTGTTAGTCTTTTTTTTATTAACAATTTGTACACCTTTTAATCTTTGAACAATTCAACCAATCAACATATGACAACATAATGATAGAATATCTTGAAACTTATACATTATTTCTCATTCAATCAGCTTGTACATTCAAAATATATCAAGTTTGTTAGTCTTAAAGGTGCTATATTATTTCGGAGAAATCCCTTTTTCCTACCATGGCTACTTTCCCCCCTTCTGGTAAGAAGAGAAGAGATTGGATTTATACCCCATCCTTCACTACCCAAAGGAGTCTCAGAGTAATTTACAATCTCCTTCCCTTCCCCTCTCCACAACAGACACCCTGAGAGGTAGGTGGGGCTGAGAGAAATCCTGAGAACTGCCCTTGAGAGAACAGCTCCAAGAGAACTTGTGACTGACCCAAAGTCACACCAGCCCTTGCATGTAGAGGAGTAGGGGATCAAACCCGGTTCTCCCTGATTAGAGTCCACGCTCCTAGCCACTACACCATATTGGCTCAAACACCTATGGAGGCCATAGCGAGTTTTCAGAACGACAGAGACTCCGGTATAGTTGTTAAAAAGGGGGAAAGGGACGAACCTGAGCGAGACTGTCTCCTCCCCTATGTCCCCGTGTACCAACTACAGTCAGGCAATCATCTGCATTAATAATGGAATTGTTTTATGTGGTTTTAACCAGGGCTATTTTGGGGCAGGAACGCACAGGAACGGAGTTCCGGCTGGCTCCCAAGTTGGCCACGCCCAGCAGGGACTCATAGCATAATGGGCCACACCCAACAGCAGAAACTCATTCTGATTGGCTACAATCAGGGGTGTGTGGCCTAACATGCAAAAAGCCCTGGGTTTTGACAACAAACAAGGTAAAGAGAATAAGAAGCAAAAGGTGGGTGTGGCTGGATGACCACACTTCTGGTAATGTGGGGGTGTGGCCTAATAGGCAAACGAGCTGTGCTGTCAGGGGTGGGGCCTAATATGCAAATGAGTTCCTGCTGTTGGGCATGGCCTGTTATGCTAATGAGTTCCTGCTGGGCTTTTTCTACAAAAAGAGCCCTGGCTTTAACTGTATTTTATATATTGACAGTGGGCCGCCCTGAGCCTGCATTGCGGGGAGAGCGGGGTGGAAATGTGATAAATACAGGGCTATTTCTGGGCAGGAACGCACAGGAACGGAGTTCCGGCTGGCTCCCAAGTTGGCCACACCCAGCAGGAACTCATTAGCATAATAGGCCACACCCAACGGCAGGAACTCATTAGCATAATAGGCCACACCCAACGGCAGGAACTCATTAGCATAATAGGCCACACCCAACGGCAGGAACTCATTAGCATAATAGGCCACACCCAACGGCAGGAACTCATTAGCATAATAGGCCACACCCAACGGCAGGAACTCATTAGCATAATAGGCCACACCCAACGGCAGGAACTCATTAGCATAATAGGCCACACCCAACAGCAGAAACTCATTCACCTATTAGGCCACACCCCCCTAATGTAGCCAATCCTAATGAGTTCCTGCTGGGCTTTTTCTACAAAAAAAGGCCCTGGTTTTAACTGTATTTTATATACTGACAGTGGGCCGCCCTGAGCCTGCATTGCGGGGAGGGAATGTGATAAATAAATAAACAAACCACCTGTGGGCCCTCCCACCACTTGGGGGGGGGGGGTCCCATCGGGCACTGACCAGCTCCTAGGCCTTTGCCATCGTGGCTCTGACTCAGTGGAAAGGGGTGCCTGATGAGGCAAGAGGGGCCCCCCTCCTCGGGGGTCTTCAGGAGGCACTGCAAGTCCTGTCCGTTCACCAGAGCTTTCAAGGTGGGTGTGAACAGCAGGCATCTTATAAAAGGGGGGGGTGGGGATACAGTGTTCCCTCTAAGCTGAGTGAGCGTGAGCCGGCTCAAAGTTTTTCATCCTCCGCCTCACACATTTGGGTCTCAGCTCAGGAAGGAGGGCTCCAGGCCAAACGAATCTGTGCAGCAGCCAAACGGCTCACTCACGCCTTTAATGCCAGCATCTGACAAGGCAGAGGTTTTGCTCACAGGGCTCCACGGCTTAGAGGGAGCCTTGGATTTGGAGTTTGCTATTTTACCTTTGGTTTTCGCTTGGGATGCTTTAACGATTGCTGTCAGCTGCCTCGAACCACGAGGAAAGACGGAACGTGTTTTAATAAAGGAATATTAACCCATAGGACCGTGCTAATCTTCTCTGTATCGTTCCAATTTTAGTATATGTGCTGTTGTAGTTTGTAGAGTTATAAAAAATGCAATTAAAAAATCCCCTCAGGGGGCTTAAAAAAAAAACATAGGAGATACAGAGACATGTTGCTTTATAACATTATTTTTAAAAAAACACCACCGCCAAACATTTATTTATAAAAATATTTAGAAATTAGCTGTGCGCAAAAATGCCAGCCAAGATGCACAGCTGGGGGAGCAGCTAGAGGGGGGGGGGGCTGGGTAGGCCACGGCCTCTCCGTCCTCGACTGGCTCCCCGCACACCCCAGTCATGTGCTCATGTCCTCGTCCCGTCGGGAGGCGTCGCCCAGCCTCATGCTCTGCCACATGAAGTCCAGGAAGGTGGTGGCCTGCAGCAGTCGGCCCAGCCGCTGGAAGTGGCGCTCTACAGAAACGAGAAGGCCAAGAGGGGGAAAAGTCAGAGAGCGGGCAGCCTGGGATTCGACAGGTTCCCGGGCCGGGGGGGCAGGAAGGTCTCGTCCAGGCAGTCAGGGCCTGAATCTCAGAAAACAATTCTTCCTTCTGTTGTGTTTTCATAAAGCGGCTCATTTATTTATTTATCACATTAGATTTCCTCGGCCGCCCTTCCCGACACGTAGGGCTCAGGAAGGCTTACAACACAATAGGTAAAGGTTCCCTTGCTCGAAAGCCAGTCGAATCCGACTCTAGGGTTGCAGTGCTCATCTCCGTTTCAAGGAAAGTCAGGGCGGGCGGCCTGAGATTCAACAGGTTCCCAGGACGGAGGGCAGGGAGATCTCGTCCGGGCGGTCAGGGCCTGAACCTCAGAAAAGGATTCTACCTTCCGTTGTGTTTTCGGAAGGGGCCTAGGGCTCTTTTTGTAGCAGGTACTCCTTTGCATATTAAGCGACACACCCCTAAGGTAGCCAATCCTCCAAGAGCTCCTGTAAGAAGAGCTCTGTAAGCTCTTGGAGGATTGGCTACATTAGGGGGTGTGTGGCCTAATATGCAAAGGAACTCCTGCTACAAAAAGAGCCCATTAGGCCGCCCTTCCCGACAAGTAGGGCTCAGGGCAGCTTACGGCAGAACAGCATGCAATAAATGAGCCCGCTTGCAGGGAGGGCGGGGTATAAATACAATAAATGAATACATAAATAAATAATGTAAGTTGAAACCAACATTAAAACTACCCAAAAGCAGATCGAGAAATAAAACAGTAATGCAGCCCGAGATGGGGGGGGGGGGACTCCAGCTCCCAGTGGTGTTCCCTCTAAGCTGAGTTAGCGTAAGCGATCTCACAGTTTTTTAGCATCCGGCTCACCCATTGTTTGTCTCAGCTCAGGAAGGATGGCTCCAGAGCAAACTGATTTATGCAGCAGCCCAATCGCTCGCTCTCAGCTTGAATGCCAGTAGCTCACAAGGTAGCATTTTTGCTCGCGAGACTCCACAGCTTAGAGGGAGCCTTGCTCCCCAGCCTCCCAGCCGAGTTTGCAAGGGATGGGGGGAGTATTTGAGACTGCCAGATGTTTCTACTGTCTCCCCTCGCTGTCCTCAACCGAAGGCCTGGCGGGACATCTCTGCCTTACACGTCCTGCGGAAAGGCAGTTAATTCCTACAGGGCACAGATGTCTTCGGGCAGAGCGTTCCACCAGACGGGGAGCCACGACCGAAAAAGCCCTGGCCCGGGTTGAGGACAGCCGGATCTCTCTTGGGCCGGGGAGTGTTCCCTCTAAACTGAGTTAGTGTGAGCTAGCCTCCGGCTCACACGTTTTTGTCTCAGCTCAGGGAGGACGGCTCCAAAGCAGACTAATGTATGCTGCGGCCAGATCGCTCGCTCACAACTTTAAGGCCGGTAGCTCACAAAGCAGAAGTTTTGCTCACAAGACTCCAAAGCTTAGCGGGAGCATTGCCGGTGACCACCGGGAGGTTCTTATTCCCTGAGCGTAGCACTTTTCCAGGGGCATCCTGAGAGAGGCGGTCCTGAAGGTATGTGGGTCCCTGACCGCTACGTGCCTTGAAGATCAAGAGAGGAGAGGAGAGATTGGAGGAGAGATGGGATTTATACCCCGCCCTTCACTACCCAAAGGTGCCTCAGAGCGGCTTACAAACTCCTTTCCCTCCCCCTCCCCACAACAGACACCCTGTGAGGTAGTTGGGGCTGAGAGAGCTCTGACAGAAACTGCTCTTTTTCCAGAACAGCTGTGCCAGAGTTATGGCCTGCCCAAGGTCATCCAGCCAGGTGCAAGTGGAGGAGTGGGGAATCAAACCCGGTTCTCCCAGATTAGAGTCCACGCACTTAACCACTACACCAAACTGTCAAGACAAAGGTAACGGAGCGACCAGCCCTCAGAAGCTCTCCCAGCAGATTGCAAAGGACCCGGTCCTCCGGAGGGCTTCCGCAGGTGTTTCCTACCTGGCAGCCTGCTTTGGGGAGGTGTCGCTTACCTGTGTAGGGCAGGAGAGACTCCACGGCCCGGTTGATCCCTTCCAGCTGCAAGAGGGACTCGGGCGACTCGTGCTTCAGGAGGGTCTGGACCACAGCCTGGGCCTGGTGGCAGTTCCGCGAGTTCGTGTTCCAAGCGACGGCGTATTTCAGCACGGCCTCTGGAGCACGGCAAGGGGGGGGGGACAAGACAAAAGGCATTATCAGGAAAGCACTAACCACACAACAAGACGACAAGAAGCTGTAAACAAGCGTGACACGAAACACTGGAATTGTCATTACAATATAATCTTTCAACGAAGCAATCAAAACATGTACAATGTGCATAAGGGGGTCCCGTCTACAGTCGTGCCGGCAGTTGACGAAGTTCTCCGGAATGTCTGTTCGTTTCGCAAGGACTTCCTCCGAATGGGACCGTATAAACAAAGTTGTGTCTTCTGTCCTTATTCATCATCGAATGAGTTTACAATAGCCATATTTTCTCACAGCAAATTTCGTTACTTGTCATGTTCAGTGTCTCTAGTCAGACTGCCCTCTTTGAACATACCCCGGTGGGGGTCACAAAGCGGCTGACGTCATTCTCTTTTCCTCCTTTTCTTGCTCACAACAACCCTGTGAGGTAGGTTAGCCTGAGAATGGGGGTGACTGGCCCCCAAGGGCACCCAGGAATCTTCTGTGGCACAGCCGGTGTTCGACCCTGAGCGTCCCATAATCTGACACTCTAAGCGCTACACGACACTGGCTCTCAGAGGAAGGGAGCGTTGACTCTCTGGGTCAGACCAGTGAGGGTCCCTCTAGTCCAGCATCCTGTCTCACACAGTGGCCAACCAGTTACTCTGGAGGGCCAACAACGGGGCATGGAGGCCAAGGCCTTCCCCTGAGAAGAACCTCAGAAGAGCCCTGCTGGGTCAGACCAGGGAGGGTCCATCCAGTCCAGCATCCCGTCTCACACAGTGGCCAGCCAGTTCCTCTGGAGGGCCAGCAACAGGGCACGGAGGCCAAGGCCTTCCCCTGAGAAGAACAACAGAAGAGCCCTGCTGGGCCCATCCAGTCCAGCATCCTGCCTCACACAGTGGCCAACCAGTTCCTCCGGAGGATCAACAACAGGGCAGAGAGGCCGAGGCCTTCCCCTGATGTTGCCTCCTGGTTCTGGGATTCAGAGGATTAGTGCCTCTGAATGTGGAGGTTCCCTTTAGTCACCGTGGCTAGGAGCCATTGATAGACTTATCCTCCATGGATCTAATCCCCCTTTTCAAGCTGTTGACTCCTGTGGCCATACTCTGGTAATGAATCCCACATTTTAATCTCCGCTCCTCTGGGAGATGTCGGGACCACCAAAGGAGCCAGATGCTGTCTGTTCTGGCACAAAAGGGGGTGACACAGCAGAGTCTGCCGATTCCATGGCACATGCGCAGACCTGAACACGTGAAGCTGCCTTATACCGAATCAGACCCTGGATCCATCCAAGACAGTCTTGCCTGCTCAGACTGGCGGCAGCTCTCTGGGGTCTCAGGCAGAGAAAGGTCTTTCCCATCACCTACCGACTGGTCCTTTCTTAACCGGAGAGGGATTGAACCTGGGACCTTCGGAATGCCGCGCAGAAGCTCTGCCGCTGAGGCAGACAACTTTTGGGGTGTCCCGGACAAGACGCCAACCCACCTTTCTGGTCTTTCCGCAGCTTCAGCAGATTCGTCTCCAAGTCCTCCTTTCCACTGGTTTCCTTGAGGATAGCTACAAGGAAATCAAGATGGGCAATCAATTTTAGGGGGGGGGCAATGAAAAATAAAATCGGCAGTCCCTAAGAGTCAGCCCTGACATGGCCTCTTGCTCCTGTTTGGATAACTAAAGAGAATGATACAAGAAGAGGAGGAAGAGGAGGAGGAAGAGGAGGAGGAGGAGGAGGAAGAGGAGGAGGAAGAGGAGGAGGAAGAGGAGGAAGAGGAGGAGGAAGAGGAGGAAGAGGAGGAGGAAGAGGAGGAAGAGGAGGAGGAAGAGGGGGAAGAGGAGGAGGAAGAGGAGGAAGAGGAGGAAGAGGAGGAAGAGGAGGAGGAGGAGGAAGAGGAGGAGACTGGATTTACACCCCGCCCTTCACTTGGAGTTTCAGAGCGGCTTACAATCTCCTTTCCCTTCCCCTCCCCACAACAGACACCCTGGGAGGGAGGTGGGGCTGAGAGAGCTCTGACAGAAACTGCTCTTTTTCAAGGACAGCTGTGCCAGAGCTTGCGACTGACCCAAGGTCACCCAGCAGGTGCAAGTGGAGGAGTGGGGGAATCAAACCCCGTCCTCCCAGATTGGAGTCCGCGCAGTTAACCACGACACCAAACTGGCTACAACTGAAGTCCAGGGGCATCTTTTAAAGACCAACAGTATTTAATGCAGTATGTTAAGTTTATTTATTTATTTATACCAATATTGTTAGCCCTGGATCTTCTGCATTATTTTGCCACCGCACATAACGTGTGTTGCACCCATCGGAGGAGGAGGAGGACAAGAAGAAGGAGAAGGAGGAGGACGAGAAGGAGAAGAAGATTGGATTTATACCCCGCCCTTCCCTCCCTCAAGAGTCTCAGAACAGCTTACAGTCTCCTTCCCTACCTCTCCCCACAACAGACACCCTGTGAGGGAGGTGGGGCTGAGAGAGCTCTCTCGAGAACCTGACCCAAGGTCACCCAGCTGGTTGCATGTGGAGTGGGGAATCAAACCAACGTCTCCAGATTAGAGTCCACTCAGAGAAGAAGAAGGATTTATACCCCACCATTCACTTGGGAGTCTCAGAGCGGCTTACAATCTCCTTTCCTTTCCCCTCCCCACAACAGACACCCTGTGAAGCAGGTGGGCCTGAGATAACTCTTTTGAGAACTGCTCTTGAGAGAACAGCTCTGAAATAACTTGTGGCTGACCCAAGGTCACACCAGCTGCTGCATGCGGAGGAGTGGGTAATCAAACCTGGTTCTCAGATTAAGAGTCCACTGCTCCTAACCATTCCACCAAACTGAGAGATATTTCCACAAGGCCTCAACTGCCTGTAGTTTCCCAAGGCAAGGAACAGAGTGACCCACAATGCTGGATCGCTTCTTTTATTGCTTGAAATTCAAGATTCTCTGCTGCCTATTCAAGCTTGGGCCCAGTCGCAAATGTGTGCATATCTGTGTGCACAGGGCTCTTTCTTTTTGTAGAAAAAGCCCAGCAGGAACTAATTAGCATAATAGGCCACACCCAACAGCAGGAACTCATTAGCATATTAGTCCACACCCCTGACAGCACAGCTCATTACCACATTAGGCCACACCCCCATGTTACCAGAAGTGTGGTTATCCAGCCACGCCCACCTTTTGCTTGTTATTCTGTTTACCTTGTTTGTGGTCAAAACCCAGGGCCTTTTTTTGTAGCAGGAACTCCTTTGCATGTTAGGCCACACACCCCTAATGTAGCCAATCCCAATGAGTTCCTGCTGTTGGGTGTGGCCTATTATGCTAATGAGGTCCTGCTGGGCGTGGCCAACTCCGGAGCCAGCCGGAACTCCGTTCCTGTGCGTTCCTGCCCCAAAATAGCCCTGTGTGTGCATATTAAACTTAAAAAAAAAGAAGGCTTCAAAACACCAAATTCCTGTCCCCCTAAATCCAGCTAAATCCTCCTAAAATTGCTAAGGCAGCTACTATGCTAGGCAGATGGGGGGGGTGGAGTCAGCCCCTCCTCCCCAACCAAGCAGTATCCTCTTTCATCCCAGTATGCACAGGATCAGGCTGCAAGACCCACGGAATGCAGGGCGAGTGGGGGGTGGGTGGACTTCACTGGGCTTCCCCCCCCAAGCTTGAGGGGCCCTTTCCTCCTCCTCGGCAAGACCTTACCCTTGATCACCGTCAGCGCCGTGTGCGGCCGGTCCAGGGAGATCGCCAAGCCCAGCGCTTTAAGGTACCGCTTCTCGTGCAGCAAGTTCGACAGCTCCTGCTCCCTGAAAGCACAGCGGAAGGACAAGAGGGGGTGGGCTGGGCGGCAGACACTGAACAACAAGGCCTTTCTGGCCCCCGTGATCGCCAAGGCTGATCTAAACTGGCGGACGCCGGGTCTGCTTTGAGGGCACGCCTCCTGGTTTTGGAGGCAGCGTGTCCATCCCCCCCAACATTAACACACACACACCCCACTTCCCACGGGTATCGCTTTATTCTCTGCCGCTTCTCTCGTCCGCAATTTGCCACAGCAATTAACACTATCTATAACTTAAAATCAAATAAAGCTCCAAAGTATTCCAAAGTGTCAATCCTGATGAAGGGATCGATCACCCACTGAAAATCGGGAGAGTGGGTGAGCTACCTCGAGACGTAAGGCCTGGATTCACTTGCTTCATGGACATTTGTGTTTTTCCAGTTTGGAACTGAAAAGCCTTTTCTCCATGTTGGAACAGTGACGTTTTCTTTCTGGGATTGTCGCGTTTCCTTCAAGTTCTTAACTTGTCTGCGTACCCATTGTTTTGAATAGTAGATTTAAATAAGAATGTTTAAATAACAAGAATTGTTTAAGGATTGGAATACTTTGGAGCTTTATTTGGTGTTAAGTTATATATGGTCTACACAATGGTCTACACGCTGAGCTGCAGGCTGTGGAAGGTCGGTAGTTCAGCAGTTCAAGACCCGAGTGTGCCGCATGACGGAGTGAGCTCCCGTCTCTAGTCCCAGCTCCTGCCAACCTAGCAGTTCGAAAGCAAGACATTGCAAATAGATAAATAGGTACCACTTCGGTGGGAAGGTAATAGCATTCCGTGCGCCTTGGTGTTTAGTCATGCCGGCCACATGACCACGGAAACGTCTTCGGACAGCGCTGGCCCTTCGGCTTTGAAACAGAGATGAGCACCGCAACCCTAGAGTCGGACTCGACTGGCTTTCGAGCAAGGGAAACCTTTACCTTTTATATATGGTCTACACGATTCATCAATTTCCTTAAACTGTTGTACGGCACTTAACAC
This sequence comes from Gekko japonicus, assembly GCF_001447785.1. Classification (NCBI taxonomy): domain Eukaryota; kingdom Metazoa; phylum Chordata; class Lepidosauria; order Squamata; family Gekkonidae; genus Gekko; species Gekko japonicus. Next base: position 49,166 of record NW_015161554.1, read on the forward strand.
AGGATGCCTGGCACCCCCCCCCCACACACACACCCTTCCTTTGTTGAGATCAGCAATCTGGAGTCTAAACAGTGCAACGAGGGATACGGCTGGACGTAACCGAACCCATACCAGCGTGGAGGGGCTGCATCATCCCTACATTCCATATAACATCTATCACAATTACAGCTAATGTTCACTGACTGTGTAATCCAGTAATGCAGGCTTGGAAACAGCACACTGGCAATGGAGTGGCAGAAGTCCATCAGTGGCTCACAGCCACAAGGTCTAAATGGAACACCCTGTCCAGGGCAGGGATGCTCTGTCTTCTTGGTGCTTGGGGGGCAAGTGGGAGGGCTTCTGGGGTTCTGGCCCTGCTGGTGGACCTCCTGAGGACACCTGGGATTCGACCACTGTGTGACACAGAGAGTTGGACTGGATGGGCCATTGTCCTGAGTCAACATGTCTTCTCTCATGTTCTTATGTCTGGGGCAGTGATGCTTTGTCTTCTTGGTGCTTGGGGGGCAAGAGTGGGAGGGCTTCTGGAGTTCTGGCCCTGCTGGTGGACCTCCTGAGGACACCTGGGATTCGACCACTGTGTGACACAGAGAGTTGGACTGGATGGGCCATTGGCCTGATCCAAGGTGTCTTCTCTCATGTCTGGGGCAAGTGATGCTCTGTCTTCTTGGTGCTTGGGGGGGGAGCAACAGTGGGAGGGCTTCTGGAGTTCTGGCCCTGCTGGTGGACCTCCTGAGGGCACCTGGGATTCGACCACTGCGTGACAACCCGTCCACCTGCTGCCTCCCCAAGTGTCTGCTCCCCCAGCTCGCCCCCACAGAAAGAAGCTCCCCGGGGGACCACTTACTTCAGGATCTGCTCTTCTTGCTTCGCCTGCTCCTCTTCGAGTTCCAGTTCAGTGACGTCCTGCAATGCACAAGGACGTTAAAAAGGAAACTAAATTTAAGGGGGGGGGAGAATGGCCTAACAGAATGGGCTGATAGCTTTTTCAAGCTGTCTGCTCTTGGAGAGGTGGGTGCCTAGGATAAAAACTGCAGCTGTAATGTGGAAGACGACCCTGGTCTCCTCTCCTCTATGACAATCCCCCCCCCCCACACGCACAGTTACATCCAATGTTCCCACTAAGCTGAGTTGGTGTCCACGAGCTCACAGTTTTTTAGCCTCTGGCTCACACATTTTTGCCTCAGCTCAGGAAGGAGAGCTCCAGAGCAAACTAATTTATGCACTAGCCAAATCACTCACTCACAGCTTTAATGCCAGGAGCTCACCAAGTAGACTATTTGCTCATAAGACTCCACAGCTTAGAGAGAGCATTGGTTACATCAATTTGCAGATATCGGCACGAAAGAAGCAATCTGAAGGTTTACATCTGATTGAGTGCAGGATTTGCAATTTGCCTGGGACAGAATTCACAGAGATTTGAGAGGGAGATATTTTGCAAGATCTCAGAGAGAAATCAGATTGTTGCTTTTATGGACCCGACTGCTGTGCATTCAACATGGGGGCCTTGGGAAGAAAAGCCACAGATCTGCCCATCTCCAAGTCCTCTCCGCTGTTTATGTGCTTTTATTTCTTTACATTATTTTTAGTCCGCCTTTCTCACAGGAATTTCTCAAGACGGACTGAACACATGAAATTGCCTTATACTGGATCAGACCCTGGGGCCATCAAAGTCAGTATTGCCTACTCAGACTGGCAGCGGCTCTCCAGGGTCTCAGGCAGAGGTCTTTGACTCACCACTTCGTCCTTTCGAATGGAGATGCCAAGGATTGAACCCGAGACCTTCTGCACGCCAAGCAGAGGCTCTGCCACTGAGCCACAGCCCCTCTTGATAGCTCTCCAGGGTCTCAGGCAGAGATCTTTCCCATCCCCTCCTGCCTGGTCCTTCTTAACCGGAAATGCCGGGGACTGAACCTGGGACCTTCTGCATGCCAAGCAGATACTCTGCCACTGAGCCACAGCCCCTCTTGATAGCTCTCCAGGGTCTCAGGCAGAGATCTTTCCCATCCCCTCCTGCCTGGTCCTTCTTAACCGGAAATGCCGGGGACTGAACCTGGGACCTTCTGCATGCCAAGCAGATACTCTGCCACTGAGCCACAGCCCCTCTTGATAGCTCTCCAGGGTCTCAGGCAGAGATCTTTCCCATCCCCTCCTGCCTGGTCCTTCTTAACCGGAAATGCCGGGGACTGAACCTGGGACCTTCTGCATGCCAAGCAGATGCTCTACCATTAAGCCACAGCTCCTCTTCTCAGCTCTCCGGGGTCTCAGGCGGAGGTCTTTCCCATCACCTCCTGCCTGGTCCTTCTTAACCGGAAATGCCGGGGACTGAACCTGGGACCTTCTGCATGCCAAGCAGATGCTCTGCCACTGAGCCGTGGCCCCTCATTACAGTTCTCCAGGATCTCGGATAGAGGTCTTTCACTTTGACTCACCACTTGGTTCTTTCGACTGGAGATGCCAAGGACAGAACCAGGGACCTTCTGCATGCCAAGCAGATGCTCTACGGAGCCACGGCCCCTCCCCACTCCCCACAGAGAGTCAGTACAGTCAACAAAATGGGACATTCCATGACCGGCACATTAGGATTTCAGAAGTCTGGAACCACCAGAAAGAACTTTACTTCTTGACAGTTCTGCAGTGGTGGAATCGGCTGCCTCAGGTGGTGAGCACCCCCACCCTTGCAGTCTTGAAGCAGTGGGTCAGACTAGATGGCCTCTGTAGCCCCCTTCCAACTCTGGGATTCTCAAGGCACATTAAGCGGTGCAGAAATACCATAACAGGCCCCAACGTACAGTAACTATACACAGCACTGTAGACCACACAGTCCCCGATCATTTATCCAGGCAAGTCTGTTCATGAGCGAGCTGAGCCAGACCCCTTGAATCCCGTACCTTCCACAGCACGATGGAAGAATCGCTGGAACCAGTAACCACCATGTCATCCTGCCTGTTGGCGTGGAGGCCCCAAACTTTTTCCTCATGGCCGTCCAAGGTCTTGACGCACTCATTGTTTTTTAGTGTCCAGAGTTTCAGGAGGCCGTCAGAGCCGCTTGGAAGAAAGGGAACAAGATCAAAAGGTCTTGAGATCTAACGTACTGATTGGCACTAAAGGGCAAGGCATGCGGGGGAAGAAGGGGAGGAGAGTGGATTTATCCCCCGCCCTTCACTCAGGGTGGCTTACAAACTCCTTTCCCTTCCCCTCCCCACAGCAGACGCCCTGTGAGGCAGGTGGGGCTGAGAGAGCTCTTGACAGAAACTGCTCTTTTTCAAGGACAGCTCTGACAGAACTATGGCTTGCCCAAGGTCATCCAGCAGCTGCAAGTGGAGGAGTGGGGGAATCAAACCCGGTTCTCCCAGATTAGAGTCTGCACACTTAACCACTACACCAAACTGGCTACACCAAAAGGGGGGGGGGGCCCTCTGCAAATTAATGCAAAGATTCCGCTCGGCTCCCTTACAGAAATGTGTAGATTTCTCTCTCGAAGGACTGGAAGGATTTTAAGATTTCATTTCAAACCAACAGTAGCAGGATTCTAGTCCACAGAGGATACAGTACAAACAGGAATGTTTAGAGACAGATAGGTCCAGAGCTAGGAACAGGGGGGGTGGAGGTTGGAGTTAGGTACTAGGCCTGCAAAGAACCAAGACAACTCTCTTCAGCAGTATCATAGAGCTTTAAGTGACCAAGGATTTTCCCACTCCTGCCCAGATTACAAATTCTAATTGCAAAGGGTGAGGTTCCTTTGCACCTGGTTTTTGGCCATGTGTGATACAGTGTTGGACTGGATGGGCCACTGGCCTGATCCAACATGGTTTCTCTTATGTTCGTATGTCTGGGGCAGTGATGCTCTGTATCCTTGGTGCTTGGGAGGGGGGCAAGAGTGGGAGGGCTTCTGGAGTTCTGGCCCTGCTGGTGGACCTCCTGATGGCCCCTGGGTTTTGGCCCCTGTGTGACACAGAGTGTTGGACTGGATGGGCCATTGGCCTGCTCCAACATGGCTTCTCTTACGTTCTCATTGGGCAGAGTTAAACCAACGGCAATGGTGTCACGGTCAATGTTCCCTCTAAGCTGTGGAGTCTTGTAAGCAAAAATTCTACTTTGTGAGCTACTGGCATTAAAACTGTGAGCGAGCGATTGGGCTCCTGCATAGTTTGCTCTGGAGCCCTCCTTCCTGAGCTAAGACAAAAATGTTTGAGCCGGAGGCTAAAAAACGGTGAGCCGGCTCACACTAACTCAGCTTAGAGGGAACACTGGTCACGGTTACTGCGTGCACCCGTCCCTTAGTTGGGATGCCGCAACTGCCAGTTCCACGTCATTATCTGGCTCTGAACTCCCAATGTCTGCTGCAGAGTCTTGTAGGTTCTCAAAGTCTGCCGCTTTGGAGAAGCCAGACAGCATGTTTAATTAGTATATAATATACAATTTCAACCAGTACAGCAATGCAGTGATTGTCTATTTTGCAGTTCCACTGATGAAGTATGCCAAAATGAGGCTTACATGTCCGGAATCCTCGTGTGATTTCTGACTTTGACTTCTGATTTTGATCCTTTTGGACTTATTTTCTTGGTCTGATGTGGATCCTTTTTGTTCTACCATTCTTTAATATGTCTTATGAGATTCTGTTATGTTATTCGATGTATCACATAATTTCATAATCTTTTATTATTAATACATACGTCTGCTCAGTGTTCCCTCTAAGCTGAGTTAGTGTGAGCTAGCTCACAGTTTTTTAGACTCCGGCTCACACATTTTTGTCTCCGCTCAGGAAGGAGGGCTCCAGAGCAAACTGATTTATGCAGCAGCCAAATCGCTCACTCACAGTTTTAATGCAAGTAGCTCACAAAGTAGAATTTTTGCTCACAGAACTCTACAGCTTACAGAGAGCGTTGCTTATATTATAAATTTTTGTGTTTTATTGCAGTGTATTTGTCATTACTGTGTCTGCGTTGGAGCAGCTAACAGACCCAACTGAGGACAGCGCTGCTCTCTGCGCCCAAGCTGCAATGACCACAGCCTCCTCCCCCTCCCCCTCCTCTTCTTCTTAATATATGTATTAGACTTTGGAACTGTTGTATGAATAGAGTATGTGGATATTAGTAACTTTAATGAGTGCTGAATATTTGTAACATATTTCTTGTAATTTGTTCATGGTTTTTTCCTAAGGAATGTGCTCGTGGGAAACAGGATGGCAAAGGGCACCACGTTGGAGAGCCCCAGTGTAAGCAGCCTGGCCACCTGCCAGAGTGGATGATGTCGTTCAAAGGAGGGCCTACCTGCTGAGCACCTGTGTTCCTCGGCTGACAAAGACGATCTTCAGGACGGAAGCGTCGTGACCTTCAAAAGTCTAGGGAGGAGAAAGAGAGAGAGAGGACGGAATGAACAGAGGGAAAAGATGCCGCAACAGGCCCAAAGGTACCTTTGTGGTGCCGCATGGACTGGACCGCTTTGATCCGCAGGTCTCTTTCATTTATCTCCCCCGCCCACTCCTCTGTGAACTGTTGGGCTTTTAATCTTAAAATAGATTCAGTCCTGTCATACACCGACATCGTGACAAATACAATCCTTCCTTAAATTTCCCAGTAACAAGACTGCACCCGGATTGCACAAACTGAGCTGGTAAAGTGGGGAATGCAAAACCTCTAGCCAACACGTAAAGCCTCTCTCCAGCTCCAACGTATTTCTCCCTCCGTTCTTCTAAGGAGCTCCAGGTTGTGGTACAAGGGCCAAAGAAACTCCATTTTTGGGTTTCGGGTTCGAAGTGAGAAATAATAGCTCAGTGGGAAAATTCCACGGCTTGCCTGCTGGTACAACAGCAAAGGAGAGTTCCTCTGTATGGTATGTAAAATAACGAGCTCCGCACATGGCCCAAAGTTTAAAAGGGTTACCTAACCGTCACAGATAACACGCCATCTTCCCTTATCAATTAGAGTGGTACCGAGAGCTCTCCGCTGTAATAATAAATTCATTCATACTCAACTATTGCTGGAAAGCAGATGATACTAATGGAAGGGCAGATAAACAATTGAACCTAAAGCATGCAGGAGATAAGCCATAAATGGAGGGTTGAAGTGAAAAGATAGCCAAAGAGTTTGAGATGACAAACCATGCATGGGATAGAAAGGTATGTGATGTTAAACAAAGGAAGGCATGTCCAAGAAGACAGTTTGTGCGCGATTATAAAAAGCGTGCATCTTCACTTGTTCGCCAGAGTTCTGGCTTCTGAGGCTTGGGTTCCCCTTTGTTCGAATAAAGTTTTCCCGCTCACTTCACAAGCCTCACTGGTTGTGTTTCTAACTGGAACAAAGACGCCAGGCAACGGCCCACTGGGCTAACAAGGTGGCATAATCCTTTCCCCTCCTGTACCCTTAACAACCACCCAGTGAGGTACACAGACTGAAAAAGAGTGACGGGCCCAAAGCAACATTCCCTCTAAGCTGTGGAGTCTTGTGAGCAAAAATTCTAGTTTGTGAGCTCCTGGCATTAAAGTTGTCAGCGAGCCATTTGGCTACTGCATGAATTTGTCTGCTCTGGAGCAGTGTTCCCTCTAAGCTGAGTTAGTGTGAGCTAGCTCACAGTTTTTTAGCCTCCAGCTCGCACATTTTTGTCTTAGCTCAGGAAGGAGGGCTCCAGAGCACGGAGGCTAAAAAACTGAGCTAGCTCACACAAACTCAGCTTAGAGGGAACACTGGCCCAAAGTTGTGCAGTGGACTTCAAGGACGCAGTGAGAATTCGAACCTGGGTCTCTGCGGCTGAGTACTCTAACTGCTATACTGCACTGGCTCTCAATTTCTAGGGATTAGGTCCACGCCACGGGTCACCTTCAAACAGCTGAAGTCCTGGAGTCCCCAGATCTTCACACTGCCGTCTGCCGAGGAGGTAGCCAGGACCTGGTCCACGGGGGAGAACTGCACGCACCAGACCCCCCGTTTGTGTCCCGAGAAGACCCCCATGAGCGAGCAGTCCTGCGAGGCCCACAGCTTGGCCGTCTTATCCTGGGATCCCGTGGCAATCAGCCTGTCGTTGGGGGAAACCGCCACACTGTTCACGTCCTGAAACAGAGCAGGGGAGAAGAGAATCGTCCAGCCGACGTGCCCTTTTGAAAGCCGCCAAAGAGGCGAGATGTGAAGGAAGCATTTAAATTTTTAAAAACCCACTTGCAATGATTCCATGTTTTGGGGTGTGTGTGTTCCTTTAAATGTTTAGTTTGACTGCAGTGATATGAGAAGAGTGATAGAGGGAGACAAGTGTGATGTGACTGGCTGCTGACGGAGAGTGCGGGAGGAGGGGTGTCTGAGAGGATTCTGTGTGTCTATGAGGAGATTCTGTGATAGGAGAGAGACAAGGAGGGAAGAGTTCTGAAGAGAGTCTGTGTGACTCTGAGATGTTTTATGACAGAGTTCTGTGTGGGAAGTCTGAAGAGACAGCATGGTCTCTGTGACTATGGAATTTTGCTTCTATTCTGTGTGAATAAGGCAAACAGTTTAGTCTGAGTGACTATAAGAGCTGATTCTGTTCTGGGTGAATAAGACAAGGAGATTAGCCTGCTTGGCTATATATATATGAGTGTATAAGCCTGTCAGAGTGGAGTTTGGAGTTTGAGAGACTGTTTGTAGCACCAAGCTTTGCCAGTTATATTTACAAGTTCCTTTCGTCAGCAACTGTACAAAATAACCAGAAACCTATTTTGTTCTTTATTCAATAAATCAATTTTTGTTTAAACATATCCCAGAAATCAGTACAGTCTTTCCTTAGGACCACATAGTACTCTGAAGTGCCCAGACCCTGGGTCATACTACCAAAAGAGAGAGAATTGGAATTTTTACTTCCTGGTGGCAGCAGAAAACTACCAAGTTTATATACATAGAGGGTGGGTTAAAGGAAAAACAGTCTTCCCAAATAGCAAGCACGCCACAACACTGTTTTCTTGAAGATGCTTTGCCAGTTTCCTTCACTGAAGAAGGGACCGGAGAGCCGAAATGTGAGAGTCAACCAGAAGCCCCGTCTCATTTGTGCTTTGGACACTGTGCAGATTTTGATTAATTCGACTTATAAATTTTCCTTGGATTTTTTCCCGTGAGGGTTTTCTGTACGCCACTTTGATACTGGATGGGAATAACTATATTTTTGTATCGAATGTCTAATATGGAATATTGGAAATAATTAATACATTATAATAACACTTTGAGAATATCAGACAAAGTGTGGGTGCACACGAAAGATCACAACTTGGATAAAACTTTGTTGGTCTCAAAGGTGCCACTGGACTCTAACTTTGAGTATATACACTTTGAGTTTTTCTCCCAAGCCCCGTTGGATGCAAGCGGGCACTGCTAACCAGCAGGGGTCATTTCGTAGAAAAAGAGGTGCAGGAGCTCATTAGCATAACTTATTTGCATATGCCACACCCTTTGACATCACCGGAAGTGTGTCAGAAGGCAACACCCACTGCTCAGGCTCCGCTGGACTGTTTTGGATTGCTAGCTATTGGGAGGGGGGGGGAACGTGCAGATCTGTCCTCATAGAGGAGGGAGAGCTTGTACCTGAATAAAACTTGGGTGCCACTGGACTGTTTTGGATTGCTAGCTATGGGGGGGAACGCACAGATCTGCTCTGACAGAGGAGGGAGAGCTTGTATCTGAAGGTGGGCCGGGGGGGGCCTCTGCAACTTACCTGGCTGCTTCTTGCTCCTCATGGCCCGACTGAGGGCTGCTGGGAGCAGGGGGCGGGGCTTGTTGCATGTGCCCGCCCCCTGAGCTCCTTACTGTCGGAGCTCCGCTCCTGTGCGCTCCTGCAGGAAATGACCCCTGCTAACCAGTGTTCCCTCTAAGCTGAGTCAGTGTGAGCTAGCTCACAGTTTTTTAGCCTCAGGCTCACACATTTTTGCCTCCGCTCACGAAGGATGGCTCCAGAGCAAACCGATTGATGCAGCAGCCAAATCGCTCACTCTCAACTTTAATGCTGGTAGCTCACAAAGGAGAATTTTTGCTCACAAGACTCCACAGCTTAGCGGGAGCACTGCCGCTAACCCAATCCCTTCCAGATCCCGCCTCCACGGTACCTTGTCGTGCGCTTTCTCCGTGAGATGGGCGTGGAGGATTTCGGAGCCGGCCGCTTTCGCCTTGGCGGAGAGGGACTCAGGGAGGTGCCACACTTTGATGGTGCAGTCCTGGCTGGCCGTGACCACAAAGCTCTCTTTCATTCTGGAGAGGGAAGGAAGACAGAACAAAGATCAAAGGCAAGGGAGCCAAAAGGGGAGGGGGACACACACAGAAAGATAATGGGTTCCACCTGTACAGGGAATGCATCTTCTTTGACCCAAAAGGCCCTGAGCAGATGTCCCCCCCCTCCCCACTGCCCCCACCAAGTCCTAAGAAACACGGAAGCAACTAAAGGCCTGATAAACTATTTCCACCCTGTTGTCACAGAGTGATTCCCAGCTGTACTTCTCTGGTCCTTCATAAGAAGTGGGACAGTTTTATCTGGCACAGACTCCGGACTTCAAAAGGGGGCACCAAGAGAATGCAAAGAATGCCTAAATCCTTCCAGGATCCGTTATGATCTCTGATCTGGAACCAGTGCACGATGCACCACGGTGAGAGGGAGGCGAAGCAACCTGGCCTTCTCCTCGCTTCCCCCCCCCCTCCCTCCATCGGACTCGGAAGAACAAAGAGCCCTGGCCTGGAGGAAGTGATCCGGAGGCACGAGAAAGGAGCATTCCTAAGGCACCTGGGCTGACGCAGCACAGGGCCCCAAAGTTGCTTATGACCGCTTACTTGCCTCTTTGTGACCTTTGGGGGGGGGGGGGGCCGGCTCTCCAGATCAGAGCCCACTCAGTGGCAGAAAGGAAGAAGAAGAGATTGGATTTGTACCCTGGCCTTCCCTACCCAAAGGAGTCTCAGAGCGGCTTACAAACTCCTTCCAATTCCCCTTCCCCTCCCCACAACAGACACCCTGTGAGGTCGGTGGGGCTGAGAGAGCTCTTTTGAGGACTGCCCTTGAGAGAACACAGCTCTGAGAGAACTTGTGACTGACCCAAGGTCACACCAGCAGCTGCATGTGGATAAGAAGAGAAGAGATTGGATTTATACCCTGCCCTTCAGTACCCGAAGGAGTTTCAGAGCAGCTCACAATCTCCTTTCCCTTCCCTTCCCACAACAGACACTCTGTGAGGGAGGTGGGGCTGAGAGAGCTCTTTTGAGGACTGCCCTTGAGAGAACACAGCTCTGAGAGAACTTGTGACTGACCCAAGGTCACACCAGCAGCTGCATGTGGATAAGAAGAGAAGAGATTGGATTTATACCCTGCCCTTCAGTACCCGAAGGAGTCTCAAAGCAGCTCACAATCTCCTTTCCCTTCCCCTCCCCACAACAGACACCCTGTGAGGGAGGTGGGGCTGAGAGAGCTCTTTTGAGGACTGCCCTTGAGAGAACACAGCTCTGAGAGAACTTGTGACTGACCCAAGGTCACACCAGCAGCTGCATGTGGATAAGGAGAAGAAAAAGAAGAAGAGAAGAGATTGGATTTATACGCTGCCCTTCAGTACCCGAAGGAGTCTCAGAGCGGCTCACAATCTCCTTCCCCTTCCCCTCCCCACAACGGACACCCTGTGACAGAGGTGGGGCTGAGAGATCTCTTTTGAGGACTGCCCTTGAAAGAACAGCTCTGAGAGAACTTGTGACTGACCCAAGGTCACACCAGCAGCTGCATGTGCAGGAGTAGGGAATCAACCCCGGTTCTCCCAGATTAGAGTCTGCGCTCCTAACCACTACACCAAACTACACTACACCAATCTAAAGCAGAGGTGAGGACAGCAGAACGCCTGCACTGCTAGGCCCGTTCTGCTCAACTTCTCCCCGGAACCATTAAGCAGTGTGTAGAAAGCAGACCCCAGCCTGATTCACGTGTCCCTCCACCCCAAAGAGGGATGGAGCAGGAGAACTGGTTGTATGCTATTGTGCTTAGAGGGAGGAAACACGGAAATCCCACCAGCGAGTGCAATAGCACATCCAATCACAACTGCAATAGTATGTGCAATAGCATGTGCAATAGCATGTGCAACGTAAATTCTCCAGGCTTCCAAAGGTATGGAACAGTTCAAAGGAAGAGATAAAGGGTGTCTACAGAATGTGCACAGGTCACACCCTGCATCTAACACTGCAGAGAGACAGACAGACAGACAGAGAGCGGTCCAGATCCTGTGGTGTGCCCTTTAGCCACGACAAACCAGAGGAGGAACTGCCCCAGTTTCCACCCCACCGGCCACGTTCGCAGAGCAGGCTGAAGGGAGGAGACTGTCAGTCTGCCCAGTAAGCAAGCACAGGGCGAGAAGGAGGAGCTTCCGTTACCTGGAGCAAGAGATGGCACCCACTCCGTTTGCGTGCCCCAATCCTTGCGCTACACAGACCACCCGGCCGGTTTTCTTCATCCGCCAAACTCGGAAGCTTTTGTCCTGGAAGCAGAGGCGGTTTCGGTGGGTTTTTCAGAACAAAGCAAAGAACGTAAGAGAAGCCATGTTGGATCAGGTCAAAGGCCCATCCAGTCCCGACACTCTGTGTCACACAGTGGCCAAAACCCAGGGGCAATCAGGAGGTCCACCAGTGGGGCCAGAACTCCAGAAGCCCTCCCACTGTGGGCCCCCAAGCACCAAGAAGACAGAGCATCACTGCCCCAGACATAAGAACATAAGAGAAGCCATGTTGGATCAGGCCAATGGCCCATCCGGTCCAACACTCTGTCACACAGTGGCCAAAACCCAGGGGTCCTCAGGAGGTCCACTAGCAGGGCCAGAACTCCACAAGTCCTCCCACTGTGGCCCCTCAGGCGCCAGAAGACAGAGCAATGGCAGAGACATGATTCAGGACACACTGTGGACAATCCTTCGAGAATGAACTTAAGAACACCAGAAGAGCTCTGCTGGATCAGACCAGTGAGGGTCCATCCAGTCCAGCATCCCATCTCACACAGGGGCCAACCAGTTCCTCTGGAGGGTCAACAGCAGGGCAGAGAGGCCGAGGCCTTCCCCTGATAAGAACCTCAGAAGAGCCCTGCTGAATCAGACCAGTGAGGGTCCATCCAGTCCAGTATCCTGTCTCACACATGGTGCCAACCAGCACCTCTGGATGGCCAACAACAGGGCAGAGAGGCCGAGGCCTTCCTGTGATGTAGCCGCAACACTCCAAAATCTCTTTCCTGGTCAGTCACCACCCGGTCAGAGTCTATGCTGGACTGGATGGACCCTCACTGGTCGGATCCAGCAGGGCTCTTCTGGTGTTCTCCTCAGGGGAAGGCCTCGGCCTCTCTGTGCCCTGTTTGTCTGGATCTCCAGAGGAACTGACTGGCCACTGTGCGGGACAGGATGCTGGACTAGGTGGACCCTCACTGCTCTGATCCAGCAGGGGTCTTCTTAGGTTCTTAAGGAAAGACAAAACAACTGCCCGCTTTTGGACTGCGGAAGCTGACTGCTGCAGATGGTGCCCTTGGTGCCGACATGTCAGAGCGTCTCTGTGCTGGGGAGTGCCAAGCGATGCTCCCTCTAAGCTGTGGAGCCCTGTGAGCAAAAATCCTACGTTGTGAGAGACTGGCATTAAAGTTGTGAGCGAGCGATTGGGTTGCTGCATGAAGTAGTTTGCTCTGGAGCTATCCCTCCTGAGCTAAGACAAAGATGGGTGAGCCGGAGGCTAAGAAACTGTGAGCTAGCTCACACTAACACAGCTTACAGGAATCACTGGTGCCAAGGGGTCAAAACTGCAGGGCTGGGAAGGACATCCTTTGATTCCCCCCACCCCCTGGGTGCCCCCTCTCTAAGCTGCCTCCTTCCCCCTCAACAATGCCCCCTCTCTAAGCTGCCTCCTTCCCCCTCAACAATGCTCCCATTCATCCAACCTGCACAGGTGTGCTCTCTGGGCCCCTGGGTGAAAGCCAACGAGGCATCCTCAATCACAGAGTAGGGGGGGCAGGTAGTCGTTAACTCCCGCGGCAATTGCAGGGAGAAGCAGTGGGGAAGGCCGGGTTTCCAATTAAGAGGGCCTTCCCCCTCCGCAGCTGTGAGGCCTCTTCTCGTGCGGCAGCCCCTGCTGCAGGCTAACAACCCATCACAAGAGCTGATGTCGTACCACTGGATTCCCTTGTGTTCCTGAAGGGACCCCTGAAGTTGGAGAGGACACGGTCCAGGATGATACCCGGGTCCCTCAGGGAATAAAATACTGTTCCTGGGTCAAGCCCTGAAATCCCCAACAAAAACCAATAGGTCAGGGGTCTTCAACGTGGCGCCCACGGGCACCGTGGCAACCGCCAGCACCTTTCCTGATTCCCACCATTGTTCCCTCTAAGCTCAGTTAGTGTGAGCCAGCTCACAGTTTTTTAGCCTCCGGCTCACAGTTCTTTGTCTCTGCTCAGGAAGGATGGCTCGAGAGCCAACTAAGTTATGCAGTAGCGACATCGCTTGCTCACAACTTCAATGCCAGTAGCTCACAAAGTAGAATTTTGGCTCACAAGACTGCATAGCTTAGAGGGAACATTGGTTCCCACCAAGTTTTTTTTTTAAAGAAAGTGGGTGGGGCCCCACAGGGCTCCCACCCAGCAGGGCTCCTGATTGTCCGGGCGGATTAAAACAACGTTATTTCAGCTGCAGCTGCCGCAGCAGTGTCGATAGACCGAAAGTTAAGTATGAGCAGCCAGTGTGACGCGGCGGCAAAAAAGGTTAACGTGATCCTGGGGTTATCAACAGAGGCATAACATCCAAATGGCAAGATGTCATAGTCCCGCTGTACAATGCATTGGTTGGGCCACACCTGGAGACTCGTGTGCCGTTCTGGAGGCCTCCCTTCAAAAAGGGTGTGGACGGAATGGAGCGGGTGCAGAGGAGAGCGGCGGGGAGGATCGGAGGCACTGGAGACCAAGAAGCCCTGTGAGGAGAGGCTGAGGGACTTCTTGGGAATGTTCAGTCTGGAGAATAGGAGCTCAAATTAAGTATTTGAAGGGCTGTGTCACTTAAGGGAGGGCAGGGAGGTGTTCCTATTGACAACAGAGGAGAGGACTCGCAAGGATGGGTTTAAATTAAGGGCGGGGAGGTCCCGGCTGGATATTAGGGAAACCCTTTTTACAGTCAAGAGCTGTGCAACAGTGGAGTCAGCTGCCTAGGGAGGTGGTGAGCTCAGTCTTTAAGCAGCAGCTGGACAAACACTGGTCAGGGACACTCTAGGCCAGTGGTGGCAAACCTATGGCACGGGTTCCAGAGGTGGCACTCAGAGCCCTCTCTGTGGGCACGTGTGCCATCGCCCCAGCCAGGCCCAGACCATCATTAAAGTGTCGAATTCTCTGCCAAATAATTTTAAGGAAATGAAAGCATTTGGGATCGCTTTCCTTACTTTGTTTGGATCATCTTAAGTTAATGTATGAGTTGTTTTTTCTAAAGTGAAACCTCAGTATTCAGGTTAAATGGCCGTGTTGGCACTTTGCGATAAATAAGTGGGTTTTGGGTCGCAGTTTGGGCACTCGGTCTCTAAAAGGTTCGCCATCACTGCTCTAGGCTGATCCCGCATTGAGCAGGGGGTCCGACGGCCCCTTCCAACTCTGTGTTGAGTCCATGATCCAATGGTTCTATTCTCACTCCTCCCGGGAACATTTAAAAAACTACCCCCCCCTTCTTCTGTAGTTGTGCCCACCAGCCTGTGTCAGAATCCCAAAATTCGTGCCATGGCATCGCCCCCGGCAGTAGGGGCTCACCTTAGAGCAGCTAACGAACAGCGTCCCCTTCCGGAAGACGTCCAGGGCAAGAACCGTGTCTGCAAGGAAGAAAGGAAGGAAGGAAGGGCAGACAAACATTATGTTGCCTTGTAATTTTCACGAAACAAGCAAGCACTGTATAAATAACACAGACCAAAGAGTACCCAAGCAATACACACAAAAGTGAAAACGTTTACATGACAAGACTAGCCAGGAATAACAAGGAACCACATTGATCAGTAATAGCAAAATGACATCATGTAATACACAAGTGGTACTGAGGGAACAGAAGACACGGGACGGAGACTCCGGATTTCAATCTTCATTTCGATCGCTCTTCTTCAAAAACTTCACCATACTTCATAAAGCACTCATAAGGTGCATTCAGACGGGGCATTTGCAACGGAATAGGTGCCAGTTGGAATCGGTGTACTTACCGGCATTCACATGGCGAACATCTGCCTTCCGTCCCTAACCGTTGCAAAGAGCTTTACACCGTTGTATTCTGCCACTAGGTCCCCAAGTGGTGGTATCCTGAGTGCAACGGTTGTAATCGCTTTACCCCCCTGTCTGATCGCTCTCCACCGTTGTAGAGCCACTTCCGTTCGGAAGCCCGAGCTAGCTCACAGTAACTCAGCTTAGAGGGAACACTGCTCCCGAGTCCCTCAGCCTTTCCTCCCAGGTCTTGGTCTCCAGGCCTCTGATCATCCTCCTCACTCTCCTCTGCACCAGCTCCATTCTGTCCACATCATTTTGGAAGCGAGGTCTCCAGAATTGCACACAATACTCCGGGTGCGGCCTGACCAATGCGGTGCACAGTGGGACTACTGACACCATTCTTAGCCCATTGACAAAACAGTATATACAGGCAAAAATCAATCCTTATATTGAAACACTCAAAACTGGGCACCCGATCGGCAATAGAACGTTTTTTTTTATGGTCGGCCTGCGAAGTAGGTTAGGCTGAGTCACACAAGCGAGCTTCCACAGCAAGAACGGGTATTCGAACTCCAGATCCTAGTCCGACACTCTAACCCCTGCTGCACGCTGGCTCTCAAATGCCTGTGGCCATAAGAGCATGCCCTAGTCACGGGCGAAGGCGTGGAATGGAAATGGGTCAGGAATAGCACACTGGTAAACAGCTCAGATTTGGGGAGGGAAGTGAAAAGTCAGCCTGCCCGGAGATGGAAGTGAATAAGAAATGAAGTTTTAAAAATAGAATGCTTACAGGACTAGACAGCCAAAGGCAAAAATTGTTCAAGGCTAAATTTCACAAAAGCTGACATGGCCAGCTGACTCTACAGGTCTAAGGGAGGGGCCATGGCTCAGTGGCAGAGCCTCTGCTTGGCATGCAGAAGGTCCCAGGTTCAATCCCCGGCAGCATCTCCAGTTAAAAAGGACCAGGCAAGAGGTGATGGGAAAGACCTCTGCCTGAGACCCCGGAGAGCTGTCAAGAGGGGCCGTGGCTCAGTGGCAGAGCCTCTGCTTGGCATGCAGAAGGTCCCAGGTTCAATCCCCAGGATCTCCAGTTAAAAAGGACCAGGCAAGAGGTGATGGGAAAGACCTCTGCCTGAGACCCTGGAGAGCTGTAAAGAGGGGCTGTGGCTCAGTGGCAGAGGCTCTACTTGGCATGCAGAAGGTCCGAGGTTCAGTCCCCAGCAGCATTTCCAGTTTAAAAGGACCAGGCAGGAGGTGATGGGAAAGACCTCTGCTTGAGACTCTGGAGAGCTGTCAAGAGGGGCTGTGGCTCAGTGGCAGAGCCTCTGCTTGGCATGCAGAAGGTCCCCAGTTCGATCCCTGGCATCTCCACTTTAAAAAGGACCAGGCAGGAGGCAACGTGAAAGGCCTTTCTCTGCCTGAGACCCCGGAGAGCCGCTGCCAGTCTGAGTACACAATACTGACTTGGATGGACTGAGGGTCTGAATTCGGGGTAAGGCAGCTTCATGTGTCTTTGTGTATTTTGTATTTCGAAGGGAGGGGGGGCTTTGGTTCCCACACTGTTAAATGTACTTTACCCTCCGCCTCCCCTTTTGAGGAAACTATGTATTTTATCAAACCATGTTAACATGTCCGATACTGCCTACAAAATATCACCCCACGCAAAGCCAGCTCAAGAGAATTTCCACGCTCGTGGGGGGTTTTTTAAACGGAAGTGCCCTGAGCGAGAAAGGAATCTTTGCCATTTTCCAAATTGGCAGCTACTTACTATTAACCCCCCCCCCCCGCAGGAGGACCCTGATTTAAAGACTTGCTGAGTTCTGCTCTCAGCACACTTCCCACGACCAACCCAGCCCTTTCCTACCGCCTACCAGTGTGGCCGTACAGGATCTGGCAGTCAGACGTCGCTAGCTCAAAGACTTTGAGTTGGGGGCTGTTGGTGGCCACGACAATGTGGGAGTCCCCTGGTCCCAGGAACCGGACATCCAACACTTCTCCATTGTAACCTGCAAACTGAGGGGAAAGAAGGGGGGAGAAACCAAGAAGAAGAAGAGATTGGATTTATACGCCGCCCTTCACTACCTGAAGCCGTCTCAGAGTGGCTTACCATCCCCTTCCCCTCCCCACAACAGACACCCTGTGAGGCAGTGGGGCTGAGAGAGCTCTTTCGAGGACTGCTCTTGAGAGAACAGCTCTGAGAGAACTTGTGACTGACCCAAGGTCGCCCAGCTGGCTGCATGTGGAGCAGTGGGGAATCAAACCCGGTTCTCCCAGATTTGAGTCCACGCTCTTAACCACTACACCAAACTGGCTCTCTAAGACCACTGGGTAAGGAAAGCAACCCACTGAAGAAGGGCTACAGAAATATTCCCAAGTTGCTCTCATGTAGAGATAAGCTTTGGGGAAGGGAATGGAACACAGGTCACACACCTGTCACGAAAACCTAAGTCTGAGGCTACTGCGGACTTGGTTGCAACTTAACAATGCAGGTAGAACTAGGGAGTTCCGGAACCGTCCCCCTCCCCACCCACTATCCCAGGTCCTAGCAGCTTCGTGCAAAGGCACAGAGGAGGTACCTGCTTCCTGAGCTGAAGCGTCCGTGCATCATAAAAGATGATGTTGTGTTCTGCGCTGACTGTGACGATCTCGTCTCTCACCGGCACCAGCGCACAGTGCACCAGACTGTGCTCGCCAGCCTCTTCCTCGGAAGCGGCTCGATGGCGGGGCAGCGGCTGGCTGTACACGCAGGCGGCGGTGGACGCGTTCCAGAGCTGGAGGATACCTAATAGGCGGCACAGATTGCCAGTTATGGTCACAAGCAGGGCTGTTTTTGGGCAGGAACGGAGTTCCTGGCTGACTCCCGAGTTGGCCACGCCCAGCAGGAACTCATTAGCATAATAGGCCACACCCAACAGCAGAAACGCATTAGGATTGGCTACATTAGGGGTGTGTGGCCTAACATGCAAAGGAGTAAACTGTGGCCTAGTATGCGAATGAGCTGTGTCGTCAGGGGGTGTGGCCTAATATGCTAATGAGTTTCTGCTGTTGGGTGTGGTCTATTAGGCTAATGAGTTCCTGCTGGGCTTTTTCAACAAAAAAGGCCTTGGTCACAAGAATGGGCGGGGCCAGAAACACAGACCTTCAGGGGACGGGACTCTTCTCTTTGTAAGACTGATGACAAACTCAGCAGGTGAAGAGGAACACTAGCCCAAACCCCGGCTCTCAACCACTCCTAGCAGATTTAGGGCTTTTCTGAATTCTCCTTTTCTGCACTTGTAAGCGCCTGTTTCTTTGGGTTTATTTTTTCTGCTCCACGCGTGTTTTGCTCCCTCTGGAGGTCAATTCAATATTACACCAGTTTGTGTCCATCACATAAACCAGGGGCGTTGAACTCATTTGTTACGAGGGCCGGATCCGACATAAAAGAGACCTTGTCGGGCCGGGCCACGTGTGTCATAAAATGAAATGCCAGGTAGCGGAGATATAAACTTTATAAAGGACACAAACACAGAGGGTTTTTTTTTTTTACTTAAAATAAAAACATGCTTAAAAGATTAGCACTCTCGCAATATTTTGTTTATTTAACAGTGTCTGATAACGGACACCTCTTGCTCTGAATGATGGCATCAAAATGTCTGTGCTGTTGCAGTCCTGAGTATGCTGTTCAGGTGTGTATCTGTGAGCTGCAAACCTACGACGACGCGGCAGCAGCAGAACTGGAAGCAGCAGCAGACGACAGCCAGTTCCACTGCGGGCCTGATGGAAGCCCTCTGGAGGGCTGATCCGGCCCCCGGGCCGCATGTTTGACACCCCTGATGTAAACCTTTAGTTTAATTCTTTAGGATGATCTGCTGGACATATCACATTGACCACGAGAGGAAGCAAAACGTGTACAGAACAGGTGGGAAAACCACCACCCCCCAAAAACAGGAACTTACAAATTAGGAAAATGAGAAAGCTCTTATTCCCATTTGACAGAGGAGTATAATGTGCACAGATCACGATAGGGCAGTTGCTTTCAGGTACAGGATCAGAAACAGAATACAGGGGGTTTCTATCCTCACCTCTCCCCCACAGGGGAGAACCAACTGAAAAGTGAATCCAAGGGGAGGGCCCGATTTATCAAGCCCCAGTGGGTTCTGATACCACTAGGGACAACAGAGAAAAGTAGACTATTCACCTCTAAGGTCAGCCCTCCCCTGCTTTCGTTTTTCTTTTCTCTATAATAATTATTCTCCCCCTCCACCCCCGAACCTCAGTTTTATATTTAAACTGTCCTAGGGTGGTGGGAGTGGATGGGGAGACAGCTTGGAGAAACGACGACTGAGGGGTGACATGCTTGAGGTTTATAAGATTATGCATGGGAAAGAGCAGGTAGAGAAAGAGGTACTTTTCTCCCTTTCTCACAATACAAGAACTCGTGGGCACTCCATGGAATTGCTGAGCGGTCGGGTTAGAACGGATAAAAGGAAGTCCTTCTTCACTCAAAGAGTGATTAACACTTGGAATTCACTGCCACAGGAGGTGGCGGCGGCTACAAGCATGGACGGCTTCACAAGGGAATTAGATAAGCATATGGAGCAGAGGTCCATCCGTGGCTATTAGCCACAAGGTATAGATAGGGGCTCTGGGGCAAGTGATGCTCTGTCTTCTTGGTGCTGGGGGGGGGGGTCAACAGTGGGAGGGCTTCTAATGTCCTGGCCCCACTGGTGGACCTCCTGCTGGCACCTGGTATTTCTGGCCACTGTGTGATACAGAGTGTTGGACTGGATGGGCCTTTGGCCTGATCCAACATTGGCAT
This sequence comes from Gekko japonicus, assembly GCF_001447785.1. Lineage (NCBI taxonomy): Eukaryota > Metazoa > Chordata > Lepidosauria > Squamata > Gekkonidae > Gekko > Gekko japonicus. Next base: position 69,126 of record NW_015161554.1, read on the forward strand.
CTCTTATGTTGTTATGTTCTTATGACAGAAAAAAAACCAAAAGTGGCAAGTTTCTAGACATGTGATATGTGACTGGAGCAGAAGGGCTTTTAAGGCCCAGCGTGACCACTAATTTGGCTCAAATTCCATTCTTGGCACTCACTTTTGATTTCTGCCTTTCCAAGGGAACAAGGGCCACGAATCGCAAGAACAAAAAACAACAACTCGGGTGCCCCTCCCTGCCCCCCTTCTGAATGTTCAGTCGCTGACAGGGGATGGGAGCACATCCAGAAGTATTTCCCTCACCTTTGCTGCCTGCGGTGAGGAAGTGAAGACCTGATTTCTTCACACCCAAGGCCGAAAAGTCTACTCCTTCAGGCAACAGGACGACGGATTCGACGCTCTAAGAGGGAAGAGAGAAGAGAGGGTCGGTGGACAGCAAAAGACGATCTGCGTCACCTGAGGAACCATTTCTGTTTCTGCGTATAAGAACTTCCCAAAGAAACATATAACGGATGTAATTTTTCAGCCTCACAAAACAGCGGCTGAAATGAGAAAATTCAGCAAGTGCACTGCAAATGAAAGAAGGAAATGATGGGAGGATGTTTATTCGTGGCTCCGTTCGCACACAAAGGGACAAGATGTTTTTAGAACTTCTGCGAGCGATGACCATCTGGTTAGGGTGGCAGGCATAGGCACAGACCACAGAGATGGCACCAAACATCAGGAGAGCCCTGCTGGATCAGACCACTCAGGGTCCATCTAGTCCAGCATCCCGTCTCACACAGGGGCCAGCCAGTCCCTCTGGAGGAAGTCCAACAACTGGGCAGGGAGGCCGAGGCCTTCCCCTGATAAGAACCTCAGAAGAGCCCTGCTGGATCAGACCACTGAGGGTCCATCTAGTCCAGCATCTCGTCTCACACAGGGGCCACCCAGTTCCTCTGGCGGGCCAACAACAGGGCAGAGGCCGAGGCCTTCCCCTGAGAAGAACCTCAGAAGAGCCCTGCTGGATCAGACTAGTGAGGGTCCATCCAGTCCAGCATCCCGTCTCTCATGGAGGCCAACCAATTCCTCTGGAGGGCCGACAACAGGGCAGAGAGGCCGAGGCCCTCCCCAGATAAGAACCTCAGAAGAGCCCTGCTGGATCAGACCAGTGAGGGTCCCTCTAGTCCAGCATCCCGTCTCACACAGCGGCCAACCAGTCCTTTTGGAGACCCAACAGGGCTCAGAGGCTGTGGCCTTCCCCTGATGTTGCCTCCAGGCACTGGGACTCAGAGGATTAGTACCTCTGAATGTGGAGGTTCCGTTCAGTGACCACGACTAGTAGACACTGACAGACCTCTCCTCCATGAAGCTGCCTAATCCCCTCTTCAAGCCGTCTGTGCCTGTGGCCATCACTCCATCCTCTGGCAGCGAATTCCACATTTTAATGGGGCAACAACCATGTCCCTCACAGCCATGTGTAAACTAAACCCCATTAAACACTTGAGCAGGCAGGGAGACACCCAGGGGTAGCTATTCACGTAAGAACCTATCTAGCACACTTCCTCTCCAACAAGGGACTTGAGGGCAGTTCACAACATGCCCAGGAACTGCCGTCATCCTCCAGCAAGGAAGTCGTGGGAAGCCCTCACATCTCAATATCCCACTGAACCAGGAAGACACTCATAGTCACTTCACCTCGTAGACGGGGACAGTTCTCTTGACTGCTCTTGTATTCAGATCCCAGACGGTACAGATTTTATCGCGACCGGAGCTGCAAACAAACACAACATTGCCGTCAGCCTCTTAAGAAGAGCCCTGCTGGATCAGAGCAGTGAGGGTCCATCTAGTCCAGCCTCCTGTCTCACACAGTGGCCAACCAGTTCCTCTGGAGGGCCAACCACAGGGCAGAGAGGCTGAGGCCTTCCCCTGATGTTGCCTCCTGGCTCTGGGATTCTGAGGTTTAGTGCCTTTGAATGTGGAGGTTCCCCCCAGTCACCGTGGCTAGTAGCCACTGATAGACCCAACCTCCGTGAATCTGTCTAATCCCCTTTTCAAGATGTTTATACATCTTTCAAGATGTTTATACAATACAAGAACTTGTGGGCACTCAATGAAATTGCTGAGCGGTCGGGTTAGAACGGATAAAAGGAAGTCCTTCTTCACCCAAAGAGTCACTGCCCCAGCTGGATCAGATCTACGGTCCAACCACGTGTTGCACTGTGGTCAACCAGATGCCCTGGACGGTCTACAAAAAGGGCGTGGTTCCAAAACCTCCCGGGACAGCTATTCACCAGCACGCTGCCTCTAATCCCTAAAAAACTTTTATATAACGTTAGCTACTTTTTGGGAGCTGCGGTGGCTCAAGGGGTTAAAACGCTGAACTGCAGGCTGTGGAAAGTCGGTAGTTCAGCAGTTCAAGACCTGAGTGTGCCACATGACAGAGCGAGCTCCCGTCTCTAGTTCCAGGTCCTGCCAACCTAGCAGTTCGAAAGCAAGAAATTGCAAGTAGATAAATAAGTACCACTACAGTGGGAAGGTAACAGCGTTCCGTGCGCCTTGGTGTTTAGTCATGCCGGCCACATGACCACGGAAATGTCTTTGGACAGCGCTGGCTCTTCGGCTTTGAAACGGAGATGAGCACTGCAACCCTAGAGTCGGATTTGACTAGCTTTCGAGCAAGGGAACCTTTACCTTTACCTAGCTACTTTTAAAATATTAAAATATGTTAGTATTGCTTTATTCTAAATTATCCTAGAATCTTTATTGCTGTATAGACTTATGGTCTATAGTGGCTAGTGTTTGAAATACTAGTTACTCTGAAATATTAGTTACTCTTGATTTGATTTTCTGTAGTGTCAGATTTTGTTGTGTTTATGTACATTATTGTTCGTTGTTCTTTTACTTTATTTACATACCACGGCCAGAATCCAAGTAAGAAAGAAAAGGAATGACCATAGCCTAGTAAAATATAAAAATTAAGGTATACAAATATAAGAGTGTATAAAATTCAAACTAATAGTAATGAAGCCAATTTCTAACCTGACTACATAAAGATCCACCTGACTACATAAAGATATAGATATAAAATACAATCAGCTACTATCTTCCACATTAAGCTGGGAAGTATATATTGTTCATTGTTTTATGCTATTTGAAATTTAATTTTTTTTTAATGAAGTACACTGCCCCTGAACATGGAGGTTCCATTGTGGCATCATGATGAATGGCCTTGAATTTCTCTTACACCTTTTTAAGACCACTAAGCTAACAGCCCTCAAGGACAACAAAGCAGCAGAGTCGTTTCAGAGGGCGGCCACGTTGCCCTGCAGCAGAGGAGCGAGATTTGAACCCGGTACCACCTTACGGACCAACAAGACTTGGGGAGTATGAACTTTCGAGAGTCAAAGATAGGGAGCCACGACTCTCAAAAGCTTGTACCCCAAAAAGTGGCAAGAAAAGCAAATACTTCTATGCCTCATTCTCAGGCACAGACATTGTCTCACTGTTGAACGTGAGAGACATGGGTTCAAATCACGCCACGACCAATTGTATGTCCTCAGGCCAGCCGTGACTTCCTTGCCAGCCTCAGTTTCCTGTTCCCATTCTCCAAACAGCTACAGGCCCTTCTCCAAAGATTTCTTGTGAGCCAGCTGTTGGAGTGAGCGACCCGGCGTGCCTGGACACGGGGGGCGGGGTGGGAGCCGCTATATAGATACAAGAGCGTAATCTCCTTGAATGGGATGCTTCCCTTTGTCTTAACCTGGGAGCAGTGTTCCCTCTAAGCTGAGTCAGTGTGACCTAGCTCACAGGTTTTTAGCCTCCAGCTCACACGTTTTCGTCTCGACTCAGGGAGGAGGGCTCCAGAGCAGACTCATTTATGCAGCGGCCAAATCGCTCGCTCACCACTTTCATGCCGGTAGCTCACAAAGTAGAATTTTGGCTCACAGGACTCCACAGCTTAGAGGGAGCATTGCCCGGGAGCTGCCTCTGCCTCCTCCTCTCCCTCTCTCCTCTCCTTCTCTTGACATGGCTTTCCATGGACACACAATGTCTCTGCAAATCTTCCCTGTCGATACAATACCCTCCTATTCCCACCCACACAACGCCAAGCGAGCTGGCCATTCGTGATAGGGAAGGTACTCTTTAGATTAGGCTTTTCTCTCTCTCCTTTCAACTG
>NW_015161554.1:74235-78333 GCF_001447785.1 Gekko japonicus
CCCCCCGGAGGGGGGAGGGCAGGCAAGCTGTGGTGCCACCTCCTCCACCCCAGCTGGGCACAGAGAGGGGGGGCGGGGGCAGAGACCCTCGATCCCCGCCGCCTTTTCTCTCTTGCCGGGAGGGGGAGGGCTCAGCTGCCACGGGGCCCTGCTCCCCTCCCCGGCCCCTTCCCATGGCGGCAGCAATCACCCGCTGGCCACACCACCATGCCGCCTCTGTCTCCTCCCCCCTGAGGGGGGAGGGCGGGCAAGCTGTGGCGCCGCCTCCTCCACCCCGGCCGGGCGCAGAGAGAGGGCGGGCGGGCAGAGACCCTTGATCCCTGCTGCCTTTTCTCTCTCACCGGTTAGGGTGGTGGTGGGGTGCAGTTTGGCGCCCCTGAGGGCCGGCGCGCCCTAGGCAAGCACCTAGTTCGCCTAGTGGGCGAGCCGGCCCTGCCAATACGAACATCATCACATTTAGACAGACGTAAAAAGATAACCGCGGGGCTTGCCGTTATCTGCAGGGAGGAAAGAGGACGTGTGGGGGAATCTCTGGCAGGATCTTACCTGACGAGCGTCTCTCTGTCCGCGGAGAAGGCCAGGCAGGTGACGGCGCTGTAATGGCTCTCCAGCAGGGCGATGCATTTGCTAGACTTCAGGTCCCAAAGGCGGATTTTGTAGTCCATGGAGGAGGAGAAGAGTTGCAGCTGGGAGATGTCGGGATGGAACTTGACAAGGCTGAGGAAAAAGGAACGTAACGGAGGCACGTGAGAGTCTTAGAGGGTGCCACGGATCTCCCAGCAGCCCATTACAGACAGACTAAAAGGGCTGCCCATCTTGATCTATCTGAAGCAGTGAGCAGTGACTCCTGAAAGCTCCTCCCCTGCCACAGATTTTGTGAGTCTTGAAGGTGCTCCTAGGTTCTCACTCTTTTTTGCTGCTACAGACAGACTAACACGACCTCTCATCTTGATCTTTGACCACGCAGTTCTGCAAAGTTCTGCCTCCAGGGCTGAGCGCAAACAGAAACAGACAGACGGACTCTTTTCTCAAGTATGGATCTAAATACTGGGGATGTGGCCCTGAAGCTGTCTTTTCCGGCCTTCTGCCGGTAACTGCACGACGAAGCAGAGGTCTATTTGAAGCAATCCCACAGGGGGAACGCCAGACCACTCAGTTTCTTTGAAAAGCACAAGGAGAGAGGTAAAGGTTTCCCTTGCTCAAAAGCCAGTCAAATCCGACTCTAGGAGGCGGTGCTCATCTCTGTTTCCAAGCCGAAGAGCCAGCACTGTCCAAAGACGTTTCCGTGGTCATGTGGCCGGCATGACTAGATGCCGAGGCGCACACGTAGCTCTTTCCCAAGGTCAACAGGTGTGGAGAATCGGTCGTTGTGTCTTTCGCTTTTATCTATAATTAGCTAGGGCACGAGAAGCGCTTAATTGTTTATCTGTTACAAGCCGTTGGGTTCTCAGGCTTTTGGCGCGCATTTTAACAGCCCGTAAAAGCGGGAACCATATCTATTGGTTATCCCTTTGTATGAATCTGTTTATTATCCTGTACCAAGCACTATCTGGTCATTCTAAACACTCCTTGTGTTCCACCTTCTTCATTGCTTTAATAAACACTACTGTTCTACATACACGTGTCTTCATCTGAATGCGTGGCGGATCGGACAAAAAGCCAGTCGAATCCGACTCTAGGAGGCGGTGCTCATCTCTGTTTCCAAGCCGAAGAGCCAGCACTGTCCAAAGACGTTTCCGTGGTCATGTGGCTGGCATGACTAGATGCCGAGGCGCACGGAACGCTGTACCTTCCCACTGAAGTGGTACCTATTTATCTACTTGCAATTTCTTGCTTTCAAACTGCTCGCTTGGCAGGAGCTGAGACCAGAGATGGGAGCTCACTCCGTCACGCGGCACTCGGGTCTCGAAATGCCGAACTACTGACCTTCCGGTCTGCAGTTCAGCGTCCTAACCACTGAGCCACCGCAGAGAGACGGCTATGCCCCAAATCACCCCACAACCTCTTCTGCATCAGAGCTCTGAAATCAACGAGCGCTGCAAAAGGTCATTCTGTGATGAACCCTCCAGACTCAGTTTCTTCTAAAACAGCAAATTTAAAGGAATGTTTTCCTTACTGGACAACCCCCGACGAGCCTTTCAGGTTGTGGGTACAATACTGCTTGATCACGTCCCAGACCTTAATGGTACTATCGCAGCCACCTGGACAGGGAAAGGAGGAGAGGAAGGAAACAACCAACGTCACAAAAAGGAGGTTTGCAATACTACCCGAACTCTGAGAATCCCAAGCCCACGGGCTCCTTTAAAGTGTTCAGGAGCGTGTTTAAAGAAGCTTGTGCCTTTCCAGAGTGCCAGACCACCTGAGACTTCTTATTCCCGCTACAGGGACGATACCCATGACCAGTGTTCCCTCTAAGCTGAGTTCGTGTGAGCCAGCTCACAGCTTTTTAGCCTCCGGCTCACACATTTTTCTCTTAGCTCAGGAAGGACAGCCCCAGAGCAAACTAATTTATGCAGCAGCCAAATGGCTCACTCACAACGTCAATGCCAGTAGCTCACAAAATAGAACTTTTGCTCACAAGGCTCCACAGCTTAGAGGGAACATTGCCCACGACCAGTGTTTCCTCTAAGGTGAGTTAGTGTGAGCCAGCTCACAGCTTTTTAGCCTCCGGCTCACACATTTCGGTCTTCGCTCAGGAAGGAGGGCTCCAAAGGAAACTCCACAGCTTAGAGGGAGCATTGCCCATGACAGGAGCGTGCTCAGATCTAAGCCGCTTCAGGGATTCCCTCCAAAGGCCCAGGAAGAAGGAACCGGACTGCACCTGTGGCTAACAATGTGGACGTTGGGTCGAAGGCCATGCTGGCCACAGGAGCCGTGTGGACCGCCTTCCATGTGCGGCTGCACTTCTCATCTCGCCATTCCCACTGCTTCAGCAGCAGGGCCCGGCTCGCCGTCACAAGGATCTAATGCAAGGAAAATTGAAGATCAGGTCACCAAGTTACCTCTCTACAGTTTCAATCAATGCCAACGGCAATTTGGAGGGCCGATTCAATCAAACTCCATTGGTCCATCATCTATGTATTTGTGGCACCCACGAACTTGAGGATCCACCTCACTATATCCTCTTTTGCACACTGTATTCTAGTCCGAGGGCTAAATTTTTAGCAGGTATTTTGTGTGGTCTTAGTGCTTACCCAGTTGAGGATAAGTGGTCTTAGTGCTTACCCAGTTGAGAATAAAATCTGACACTGATGTCTATGTCTCTTATAAAGTTTCATTATTTGCTCTTGCTGCAAAGAACAGACGTTCCAAGGTGGTATTGGGAAGGGGGCATAATCCAGGCCACTGTATTAAACTAGTCATATTTTGTCATTGATTTCTGGTACTTTTGTATATTCTGATATTAACCTATAGTTTGTTCACAATTTGTATTTTGCAATTTTGTAACGGCCAATGGCTAATTACAATAAACCAAACTGAAACTGAAATAACAGAGGGTGCGGAGTTTAGGATTTATGTATTTTATTACGTTTTTAGGCCACCCTTTCTGGCAAGTAAGGCTTAGGGCGGCTTACATCAAGAGGGAACGTACAATCGATAATTAAAAGTTAAAACCAAGAATAAAAATACAACTCCGATAACACCTCAGCATAATTTGGTTGATCCAAGAGGGTGGAGGAAAAAATTCCAAATTTCACAGGCCTCCCAAAGGGGGGCTGTGGAGAATAAGAACATAAGAGACGCCAATGTTGGATCAGGCCAACGGCCCATCCAGTCCAACACTCTGTGTCACACAGAGGCCAAAAATACCAGGGGCCATCTGGAGGTCCAGCAGTGGGGCCAGGACACTAGAAGCCCTCCCACTGTTGCCCCCCCCAAGCACCAAGTATACAGAGCATCACTTGCCCAAGAGACTTCCTATCTATACCTTGTGGCTTCCTATCTATACCTTCCTATGTATAGTAAAGGTAAAGGTTCCCTTGCTTGAAAGCCAGTCGAATCCGACTCTAGGGTTGCGGTGCTCATCTCCGTTTCAAAGCCGAAGAGCCAGCGCTGTCCGAAGACGTTTCCGTGGTCATGTGGCCGGCATGACTAAAC
>NW_015161554.1:78657-80237 GCF_001447785.1 Gekko japonicus
TCATTTCTAAAATATATATATATATATATGGTATCAGATTGACCTAATTTCTGTGCACTGAGGACAAGCAAGTCCTAGGTTACAAACTGAACTCTCCAATGCAAGAACAAGATGCATTTCTTCCTTTAGGAGGTGCGATTGTCAGAAGAAAATAAAAAGGTTTCAGTTTTGTTTTTGCATGTGGGTGGGTATTCTGTTTGTAATAATTGTTTGGATACACTATATTTTTAATATGCTAGTTGTGATAATTTCATGCCAAGTAAAAATGTGCATAGTCATATTTTATGTTCCTAAAGTAACAGAATGACTTTCAATCTAGAAAAGACAAAAGAAATGCTAATGTAGCATTTTTTTCAATTTTTCCGAAAATTTCCGTTTTTTTCCGGGGGAAAAACCGGAAAAAAACAGGGTTTTTTTTCTGAGCTTCAAAATTTCCGGAAATGTTACATCTCTATGGAGAACTCAATATTTGCAGCTGACAGATTGGTCTCATGATATTCATTATTCGCTTGGCCTTCATATGACCCCTTCCCCTCCTTCTCTTCCCCACTGCCGAACTTATCTTCTGCCACACTGTGCTCACCCACCTCATCGTCATCGCTGAGAACAAAGGTCGAAATGTCCTCTTGATCATCCTAGAAAACAGGAGGAGCCCTTCAGTTTCTTGTTGCTCTTAAACAGGTGAGCAGCTCGTTAACACATTGACACGACTTGCTTCCCAGACCACAGAAGTAACATCGAGAATGTCCTTAAATGGCAGTTTTGCCACCCCTGATCCAAGACTTGCTCCATAGCACTCAACTGATCTCCCTCCCTTGTCAATAATGAAGTCTAGTACTTTTCAAAGGTGTAGTATGAATAACAGTAAATGCTTATACGGCGACTTTCAGCATTCAAAGCACAAACATTAGCAACGATTCTCACAGCAAACCTGTGAAGCAGACTATTCTTATGACACGCTCATTTCTGACAGCAACTCACTTATGAGCACCTAAAGAGTTTAAGGCAGAGATGGAAGCTTCCTGCTTCACAGCTAAAACTTTTAGCAAAAGCTGAGACCTTTATTGGGAAATTAAGGAATCTGGACTACAATACCTGTTCAATACTGTGAACAAGCGCTCCTGTTGCGATGCATAGGATGTGGACTTTGGTCCCACAAGAACAGAACAGATGTTCCCCGTTCTGGCTTATCTAGAAAAGAAACAGATGAGAGTACATCAGCCTCCTTTGTATGCTTCGGGCCACTGTAGTTCTATCTGGTAAAAATAGCTTGTAATAAAAAAAACTCAGCTTTGGGTTCACCTTAACTTGCCCTCCTTTGTAGAAAGGCTCGATTTTCCTCGACACGACGTAGCTGAAAGAGCATGAAAGAAACACCAAGTCAGTGAGAGCTCAAAGGTATCCGTTGGCTCCAGCTCGACTACATCAAGGGCTTCCAAAGGCATTCTACAAGAGCAGAAACCCCAGACACAACAGCAGTGTCAAGCCATCCCCTTCTCCCTCCCCTTTGGATGCTTCATCTCAGATCTTAATCGCTAAAGGGAAATGCACAGAACTCGAGCCTGCCCAGGAGTCAGAGC
>NW_015161555.1:0-2128 GCF_001447785.1 Gekko japonicus
CGACCATCGACCCTGAATCAAAGAATCCCGACAATATGTTATTTTAACACTTAGGCCTTTGCTTCATTTCTGTTTTTAGATTTCTGGTGGGTTCTGCCACCCTGACTCCTTGCCATTCTAATGTATTTGATAAAGTGGGCCGTGCACACAAAAGCGCATCCCTTGAATAAGCCTTTGCTGGTCTTAAACGTGCCCCCACTGGACTCTAAATTTGTTCTCCTATTTGCATTGTTGAGTTTGTGTGTGTGTGTGTGTGGTCAATTGTGTTGACTCACGCTGCGTAATCCGCCTTGGGTCTCAGTGTGTAAGAAGCTCTATAAATAAGGAACGTACAGAAATACATTTTCTGTGGGTTTTTTAAAAGCAGAATTTGGTTTGGGGCAAAGGCTGCAACGAGGGCTCTGACCGCCAGGCGGCGCAGCCGCAGAGGACGGCCGCAGCTCCGTCTTGTCCCAGGGCCCTCGGTCCGACCCGACGGGGCCTGGCCGGGCGACTCCGGAAGGCTGTTGGCCGCCCTCGGGCCATTCGCTGAATCAGGGCTGGTTCCGGAGGCTGCTGAGAGACGAGAGGCGGATGCGGCAGAGGGGTGCTCGCAGGAGAGCCGCTTTCTCTGGTGCCCCCGGGCGGGCCGAGTCCTGCCCAGGGAAAGCCCCTCCCTCCCTACCCCGTACGGTGCCAGCCGGCCTGCAGTGCCACGACTCCGCCCTCCCCTGGACCCGGTTCACTACCTCGGCGAGGGGCCCCCTCCCGCGCTGGCTTCAGGAGCCGCCCGCCGGGATGTAGTAGTCAAGGGACGGGCCCGGACTCGGAGCGGGAGCAGCCTGCTTGCTCTCCAGCGCTGCTGCGTCTCCCCTGGCGCGCGCCTGGCCGGACATCCCCGCCTCTGCGCCGAAAGAAAGATTGCTGGGGTGGGGTGGGGACGGTAATTTAAAGTTGAAAATAGCAAACAGTAGCAGAGTACTTGTGGAAGAGTATTTACAGTTTATTCACAGAGCTATATACATACATGCAGATTTGTAGCAGTTCACAAGACTGACTCATGTGACTGTCAACCTGTCACCTTAGATCATCAGGATCTACCAGCAGTACATGACATGCTGTCATCTTGCCTATATCAACAGGGGGGAGGCGCGCAAGCCTCTGATGGTGGTGGGGACTTGGGGGGGGGGGCGTCTCTCCTTCGCCCTCCCTCCCGCTGGTCAATTGTTCCTGGCGCGCCTTCTGTCACCCCAGTTAATCACACAGTCCTGGCGATTCATCCTGGAAAGGAGCCGTTACCTTGACTTGCAAGCGAAGAGAGAAGCACTCAAAACTTCCTTCCCAAAACGTCCAAGGAAGGCTGTGGCCTGGTGCCCTCGTGTGTTCACCTACAAAAGCGGCGCATTCCCGTGGGAAGGCGGTTATACATTCAGTCAGTACCTGAACCCAGCTCATGTCTTGTCCTGGACGCCTCCGAGTACAGCCGGCGTGTCCGTATCGCTCATGTTTATTTATCTGAGTGGATATCTTTGGCAGGAGCGCTCATTGTTATGCGTGCGTGGTCACCGGCCGGGCACACCCGAAATCACTTCAGGTCACTCCTGCAGCAAAGGTAGAGTCCAGCGTGGCACCTTTCAGGCCAACAAAGTTTCATCCAAGGTGTGAGATTTCGTGTGCAGGAGAGCTCACACCTTGGATAAAACCTGGTTGGTCTTCAAGGGGCCCCTGCCCCCCGGGCTGCCCCACCTGGATCTGTCACCTGTTCAGTTCTGCTTTGTGACCGCAATCACTGACTTCATCTAGTAAAGGCCTCCCTTGCTCGAAAGCCAGTCGAATCCGACTCTACGGTGGCGGTGCTCATCTCCGTTCCCGAGCCGAAGAGCCAGCGCTGTCCGAAGACGTCTCCGTGGTCACGTGGCCGGCCCGACTAGACGCTCACTCCGGCACTCGGGTCTCGAACCGCTGAACTGCCGACCTTCCAGCCTGCCGTTCAGCGTTTACACACCTCTTCCTTCTGATTTGTCTGATCTGCTCTCCCCCGCCCCCAGCCCCTGGAGTCTGAAAGCTGCTTTTATAAATTTCCCAAAATAAACCGAGACCCGTCGCCAGGGCCTTGCGGGGTGTGTGTGTTGCGAGGGGGTCGCATCAG
>NW_015161555.1:3585-5067 GCF_001447785.1 Gekko japonicus
CCTCCTCGACCGTTCCGCTTGCGCCCTCGCTCTCCGCCGCCGGCCGCACGATGCCGGGCGCTGCAGCGCACCTGCTGGCCGCCGCCGCCGCCCTCCTCGCCTGCGCCCCTCGCGCCCAGGTAAGCCGCCCCGGGGCAGACCCCCTCCAGAGTCCAGGCAGATCCAGGCGGTCAGCCCGGCTGGCCTGAAGCCGCAGAACAAATGTAGAGTCCGGTGGGGGCCCCTTGAAGACCAACAGAGGCTCATTCCAAGTGTGAGCTTTCCTGGGCAGGCACACTTCCTCAGAGACATTGGAATGGTAGGCAAGGTTCAGACTTTTCGACAGGCTTTTGACGTAAATCTTATTCCTTCCTTTGTTATGATGTTTGGTGTAAACTTGTATTATGGGAGTTAAAAGCAAAATAAAATATTTTTTAAAAAATTAAAAAAACCAGTAGACCGGCTGAACATGTAAGAGGATCCCGATGTGCAAAGACGAAACTAAATCAAACTAAATCGAAAAAGTGTATGTATGTATGTAAATAACAAGCTAAGGTTGTGGGCAAGGCTCCCTCTAAGCTGTGGAGTCTTGTGAGCAAAAATCTTACTTTGTGGGCTACTGTCATTACAGTGGTGAGCCAGCGATTTATCTACTGCATAAATTAGTTTGCCCAGGAGCCACCCTTCCTGAGCTAAGACAAAAATCTGTGAGCCAGAGGCTAAAAAACTGTGAGCTAGCTCACACTCACTCAGCTTAGAGGGAACACTGGTTATAAGGTCAACAGTTGTACAGCAATAAATATGTCAAAATAGCAGATAAATGTGGAAAGGTATCTTTTCTAATTGCGGGGAGTACACTGATATTCTCCATTCTCTCTTCTCCTGCGTGGAGGTCACTTAACAGCATTTTTTCCCCTTACTTTGAGGTGGAAGCAGCCAAACATCCCAATATTCCTCGCATTACATTCAGTATTCTAATATACGATTCTGAAAAAGAAATACACTAAAATACAGAGGATGTATAGTCCTTCTTGCTGAGAATACATATGTGCGAACTGAATGAGTTAGCATATGTAATGAGATAAGAAACCAATATCCCTGTTGAGTCCTGGGGAGGTTTTTGTCCCAAGTGTTGTAATAACTTGTAATTCAGCAATTTCCCTGTCCATTGAATGGGGAGTCTTAGTTGACTCCCCACAATGAGAAAAGATACCTTTCCACAGTTATGTGCTATTTTGACATATTTATGGCTTCAACAACTGTTGACCTTATAACCTTAGCTTGTTATTTAGTCTGGTCTTTGCACATCTACATCATGTTACATGTTAATCTGCTGTTCAGCCCCTGCCTATAAGTTTGGGCCTCACCGACCATCCCAATGTATTTGAAAAAGTGCGCATGCACAGAATGCTCATATACCTTGCATAAAACTTGTTGGACTTAAAGGTGCGACTGGCCTCTCCGGACAGGGGCAGGAGGGGTGGGTTTAAAACAGAAGTTACA
>NW_015161555.1:5084-10937 GCF_001447785.1 Gekko japonicus
GGGGGGGGGGAGCCCCGGCGCCTCTCCGGGAACCTTTTGCCCCGCATCTAGACGTCAGGTGTTCCCGGCTGAACCCCAGGACTGACGGGTTTTCCCAGGCTACCAGGCAGCGGGGCTGCGCTCAGACGTTTCTCCAGCTCCCCTTGTAATGAAGACGGGGCACGATCCACCGGGAAGAAGTCCCCCTGTGTAAGCCTGGAAAAGCTGGCGAGTGAGGTTTTGGCCCCCAGCTTCCTTAGACATCCATCGGACGGGCAAGGGACTGTTAGGCTGCGCTTTGCAACTGCGGGACGTAGTAGGGCCGGCCCTTGAAGACTGAAGGCTTCCTGTCCCGCGGAGGGTGTGTATGTGTGCTGCGTGCAGGTAGTTAAACCGGCTCGGAAAAGGGAGGAGGGGTGGGTTCCAGGGCTCTTCGCACGGATGGCCGGTGGAGGGGACCCTCCCTGTTTCTCTAGGGTCGCGGTGCGGAAGGGCACCCGGACCGGCAGTTTTGGCCCGTCGCGCGCTGGGGCTCTGTTGGAGCTGGTGATGGTAACCCCGGAGTCTTTGGTTTCCCTCGCCTCTCTCTCCAAACTGGAGACGAAGACCCTGCCCTCTTTGCCTCGCCATCCGCGCGAACCAGAGGAGCAGGGAAGGCGGCGTGCCACCGTTGCCTCCAGCGCCTCTCGCCGCGCGTCATTGCGCACCGTTGCGCATGGCATGGACCCTCCCGGGTGTGCTGGCGAGCCCAAGCGGCTGCGCAGTTCCTCTCTCTCCCTCCGCCTCCGTTTCCTTCCCACAGGCGTGGGCCCCCCCCCGGAGATGCTCAGGGGGCGACGCGGTGCCCCATACCTTCGCTGCAAGTTCCCGCGCAGGCCGATTCCCGTGCGCGCCAGACTCCCGGCGTTTCCTGCCAGGTGGCCCCGGGGCGGAAGGGAACGTGTAGGCCCGTCTGTTCCCAGGTCCCCCCGGGGGGGCCAGATGGAGAGGAGCAGGTGCCAAGCGGGCTGCCGAACGGCTCGGCATCTGCAGCCTGGGCGGGCGTGGGCCAGCGAGGCTCTTCCCCTGGCGCTCGGCCGAGGAGGCGCGCGGCGCTCGGCTCTTGCCTTGGAGAGGGGATGTACTAAAACGAAGGACTGCGATTGCCCATAGGGCATGAGTGCCCATACATGAGTGCCCATAGAGAATAATGGAGAGTAGGCTTGCCCAGAGGGGATAGTGCAGTACATAATGCCAATAGAGGATCCATAATGCCAATAGAAAATCCATAACTGCCCAGAAGGAAAATGGAGAGGACGCTTGCCCATAGGGGATAATGGAGTACATAATTGCCAATAGAGAATCCATGATTGCTCATAGGGACATCATTGCCAACAAGGAATCCACGATTGCCCATAGGCAATATTGCCCAAAGGTCATTCTGGCTCCCCCAGCTCTCCTTAGGGGCTCTTTAAAAAGTTATGGCCGCCGCCGCAGTTTTTTGGCGGCACCTGCAACCCCCGCGGGCGGGGGGCGGGGGCGCCAAACGTTCCCCCGCCTCCCTGAGCCTCCGGGGTGGTGGCCTTGGACTCCTAAGGGCAAATTCCATCTCTCGCGTGTAATTTCCGCTCGGACATCACACAGGAGAGGTCATTCCGGCTCCCCCAGCTCTAGTTAGGGGCTCTTTAAAAAGTTATAGCCGCCGACGCTGGCGCGGACTCCATTATACCCTATGGTCAGGTGTGCGCTACTCTCCATTACTCCCTATGGGCAATCATGGATTCTCTGTTGGCAATTATGTCCCTATGAGCAATCATGGATTCTCTATTGGCAGGCAATTATGTACTCCATTATCCTCTATGGGCAAGCGTCCTCTCCATTATTCCTTATGGGCAGGCATGGATTCTTTATTGGCATTATGGATTCTCTATTGGCAATTATGTACTCCATTATTCCCTATGGGCAATCATGGATTCTCTATTGCCATTCCTGTATTGCCTATGGGCAATCGCTGTCCACTCATGTATTCCCTACGGGCAATCGCTTGTCCTTAGTTTTAGTACGTCCCCTTGGAGAGGCTCCGGCTCGGCTCGAGGACGCGGCAGGCTGCTGGACGGCTGCTCCTCACCGGAAAGGACACCCCCACACACCCGGGCATGCTAAAGTCCCTCCAAGTCCGGGCCCACCGACCGAGGGGCCCAGGAAAAATCCCCCCACCCTCGTCGAAGATGCCCTCCGGAGGCTCCGTCTGGTCCCCTCCTCACTCCGTCGTTTAATACGCTTGCGCGAGGACAAAGTTAAGACTCCAGCGGCACCTATCAGGCCAACGAAGTTTTATTCAAGGTGGGAACTTCCGTGTGCACGCACACTTCATCAGACTAGCTTGTGCTAGTTTAGGCTGCAGGGTCCTCGGGGCAGAGACCTTCCCTCTTGGTGCTTCTTTGGGGAGGCAGGCAGGGGCGGCTTTTTCCTGCTGGGGGGGACCCCGACAGCCCGCCGAATTCCCTGGGGAGAGGCAAAGCAGACCCTTGCCCGGAGAACTGGCCCCCTCTACACACACACACCCAACTCGGCATCTCGAAGAGGCTTTGAGTGCCATCTAGCGACAGTCTCTGGCACAGCAATTTCTTAGGTGTGAGTTTTAAAACCTGATCCCATCAGATCTCGTAAGTTAAGCAGGGTCGGCCCTGGTTAGTACTTGGATGGGAGACCCACCAGGGAAGTCCGGGGTCGTGACGCAGAGGCAGGCAATGGCCAACCGCCTCTGAACCCCTCTTGCACCGAAGACCCCATGAGGGGTCATCATAAATCAGCTGTGACTTGACAGCTTTGGCAGCCCCCCCTCCCCCCCGGCAAGCCAGGCTCTTTAATCCTGTTAGCCAGCTTGGTGTAGTGGCTAAGTGCGCAGACTCTAATCTGGGAGAACCGGGTTTGATTCCCCACTCCTCCACTTGCAGCTGCTGATGTGACCTTGGGTCAGCCACAAGTTATCTCACAGCTGTTCTCTCAAGGGCAGTTCCCAAAAGAGCCCTCTCAGCCCCACCGACCTCACAGGGTGCCTGTTGTGGGGAGGGGGAGGGAAAGGAGATCGTAAGCCGCTCTGAGACTCCTTCGGGTAGTGAAGGCCGGGGTATAAATCCAATCTCTTCTTTTCTTCTTCTTCTTCTCATCTCTATAGTTTGGCAGTTCGGTTTCCCAGCAAAACCAATCTTCATCCCCCTCCATAATGCATATAAAATTTGCAGTGACCTTCACACCATCAGCCCTCTGGTTTGCAAGACCCACCTCTCTATGATCTGCCAGGACAGCTTCGCTTATGTCAGCAGGGCCTTCTCCAGGGGCCAACCTGCAAATGGGCGAAATCAGCATAAGAACCTCAGAAGGGAAGAGCCCTGCTGGGTCAGACCAGTGTGGGTCCATCTAGTCCAGCCTCCTGCCTCACACAGTGGCCAGCCAGTTCCTCTGGAGGGCCAACAACAGGGCAGAGAGGCCAAGGCCTTCCCCTGATATAGAACATCAGAAGAGCCCTGCTGGGTCAGACCAGGGAGGGTCCATCTAGTCCAGCCTCCTGCCTCACACAGGGGCCAACCAGTTCCTCCGGAGGGCCAACAACACATTATAGAAAGGCTGAGGCCTTCCCCTGATGTTGCTTCCCGGCTCTGGGATTCAGAGGTGGACTGCCTCTGAATGTGGAGGGTCCCCTCAGTCACCATGGCTGGTAGCCATTGATAGCCTTAACCTTGAAGAATCCATCTAAATCCCCTTTGAAAGCTGTGTATTCCTGTGGCCATCACAACATCCTCTGGCAGTGAAGTCCACCTTTTGCTCTCTCTCTGTGTGTGTAAAGCAGTAGTTCCTTTTGTCTGTCCTGGACTGAACCGCCCACTCACCAGATTCAACTGCCAGCACACCTGCCTTCTCTGTTGTGGGCCCCCAACTTTGTGGAACGGTTTGCCCAGGGACTGTCCATAGGGGTTTCACTAGAGAAGACCCTGATGCTGGGAAAGATTGAAGGTAAAAGAAGAAGGGGATGTGTTGGGTGATAGTGAGATATTGAAAAAAATGGTATTTAGCAGAGATAAGATAGTCCAGTAGAGCCAGAGTAAAATAATTCAGACTGAGAGTCCATGTGTGATTAAAATATAAAGTTTTTACTAAATTCTAGCATGGGGAAGGGTAACTGGGATGAAAATAACAACAGAGCAAAATCGGCTACATCCTTACTCCACAAAGACAAAACTAGAAGAGAGAGGTTATGGCTGCTCTTCTTGTTTCTTCAGAACACCAAAAACAAAGACGGGAAGAGAAGCCATAAAATGGTAATACCCCTTGACACTTTAGTCCCAATCAAATCCCTAGATCAGGGAGAAAATTCCCGGGCTTCCTACATCAAAAGAACATTGGTTACATGAAAAACATGTGACTTCCTGTGAGTAACATAAACAAACATTTAACCCCAGATATACTGAGTGTTTTCAACTTGTAATACCCAACAGGATAGCAAAGGATGAGATGGTTAGACAATGTTATCGATGCAACAGACATGAAATTAAGCAAACTCCGGAGGACAGCGGAAGACAGGAGAGATGTGGTCCATGGGGTCACGAACAGTCGGACTCGACTGTGCGACTGAACAACAAAATTTCCCAGGGAAGTCAGGAAGGCCCCCTGCTCCCCCCCCCCCCGCCTTCCTCAAACGATGC
This sequence comes from Gekko japonicus, assembly GCF_001447785.1. Classification (NCBI taxonomy): domain Eukaryota; kingdom Metazoa; phylum Chordata; class Lepidosauria; order Squamata; family Gekkonidae; genus Gekko; species Gekko japonicus. The sequence goes on from NW_015161555.1 coordinate 9,746, forward strand.
AAAATGGAACTCTCCCAGGGGGCTTTTCTGTCCAGGTCACAGGGCTGCCCAGTACAAAAGGATTCACAGACTTGCTTGGGTAACTAATTGCAGGCTGCGCTGCTTACTGAACATAGGATCCTGTTTATGCAATTTTTGTTCCACTTAATGTGCTGTGTGAATCCTTCCGTTGTGCTTCTATTTCTTTCTGGTGGTTCTAGACTTCTGGCACCCAAATGCCTCGGTTATTGGACGTCCTGATGGGTCTCGGTTTAGTTTTGGAAATTTATAAAAGCAGTTTTAAGACACATAGGCTCTTGGGGGTGGGGGAATTAACAGAATCAAAAAGGAACATGTGCAGTAGAACTTCTTGCTTCAGAGGTCCATCGGTGGCTATTAGCCACAAGGTGTAGGTAGGAACTCTCGGTCTGGGGCAAGGGATGCTCTGTATTCTTGGTGCATGGGGGGAGGCAACAGTGGGAGGGCTTCTAGTGCCCTGGCCCCACTGCTGGACCTCCCGATGGCACTTGGTGTTTTTGGCTACTGTGTGACACAGAGTGCTGGACTGGATGGGCCATTGGGCTGATCGAACATTGGCTTCTCTTAATGTTGTTAAATAAAAAGGTCGGCTGAATAGTTAATGCATTAAAAGCCATTAGCGTTGTGCCTGGCCGATGGGCACCTACACATATTAATGAGTGTACCTGTGAAATATATCCACTGGAAGGATTTCAAGATAAACATGAGCAATATGGACACGCCGACTGTCATACATATACAGCCTGTACTTGGAGAAAGACGGGGGTATCCAGGACAAGACAAGATCTCTGTTCAGGTACTAACTGAATGTTTAACTGCCTTCCTACGGGAATGAGCTATTTTTGTAGGTGAACACAGGAAGAGGAGAGAAGAGATTGGATTTATACCCCGCCCTTCACTCGGAGTCTCAGAGCTCCTTACAAACTCCTTCCTGTTCGGATTCTTTTTAAGTTAATCAGCAGAGTATTAAGAGACTGAGTCCATGGTGTGTTTTAAAAATATAAAAGTTTACTATAAACCTAACATGGGAAAAAGGTACACAGGATATAAAATAACAAAGAGCTGATATGCCTACATTCTTACAGCTAAAGGGTAAAATGGGAAGAGCCGAAATGGCATCTCCTTCTCAGTCGGAACCAGGGCTCTTTTTGTAGAAAAAGCCCAGCAGGAATTC
>NW_015161555.1:11065-12305 GCF_001447785.1 Gekko japonicus
ATGTTACCAGAAGTGTGGTCATCCAGCCACGCCCACCTTCTGCTTCTTATTCTGTTTACCTTGTTTGTTGTCAAAACCCAGGGGCTTTTTTTGTAGCAGGAACTCCTTTGCATGTTAGGCCACACACCCCTAATGTAGCCAATCCTAATGAGTTCCTGCTGTTGGGTGTGGCCTATTATGCTAATGAGTTCATGTTGGGCGTGGCCAAATCGGGAGCCAGCCGGAACTCCGTTTCTGTGCGTTCCTGCCCAAAAATAGCCCTGGACTCAGAACCAAGAACACACAGAAGGAGAACCAAGAACACACAGACGGAAGAGAAACCATAAAATGCTAATACTTGACACCTTGGTTTCCAATCAGAGTAGCAAACTAGCTCCAAAGTTCCCGGGCATCCTATTGTCTAAACAGATTGGTTACAAACAAACATGTGACTTAACAAACACCATTAACCCTGAAAATACTGAAGTGTTTTAACTTGTAACACCCAACACTTCCCCTCCCCACCACAGACACCCTGTGAGGCAGGTGGGGCTGAGAGAGCTCTGAGAGAACTGTCCTCAAGGACAGCTCCGACAGGACTTGTGACTGACCCAAGGGACATCCTGCAGGTGCAAGTGGAGGAGTGGGGAATCACACCCGGTTCTCCCAGATTAGAGTCCGCTTACTCAACCACTGCGCCAAACTGGCTCCATCAGACCACAGCCTCCCTCCGACATTTTAGGAAAGAAGTTCCAGTTCTTTCCCCTTCAGTTGCAAAGGAAGCAAAGGATTCCTTCCGGGACTGATTATTTGGGGCTCCATGATCCTGGGGACCCCTGTCGGGCTAACAGTCCCGTCCCGTCCCGTGGACTGTCTTGACCAATGTTCCCTCTAAGCTGTGGGGTCATTTGAGCGCAGATTTGTGTGCTCCTGGCATTAAAGTGGTGAGCGAGCCATTTGGCTACTGCATCAATTAGTTTGCTCTGGAGCCCTCCTTCCTGAGCTAAGACAAAATTCATTAGTTTGCTCTGGAGCCATCTTTCCTGAGCTAAGACAAAATTCTGTGAGCTGGAGGCTAAAAAACGGTGAGTTAGCCCACACTCACTCAGCTTAGAGGGAACACTGGTCTTGACTCACTAGCCTGCGGAGTCCCCGGGCTAGGAATGACCAAACTGGGAAATGGAAATGAAGACCTGGAACTCAGCTTGGGCCGTCCGGGAGGGCTAGAAGAAGCCTGCGGTTGTTTGGAAGGTGAAAAGGG
>NW_015161555.1:12585-16473 GCF_001447785.1 Gekko japonicus
GACGCGCTGGGACTCCCTCAGTGGCGCCCGGGGAGGGTGTCTGAGCCGCCCCCCCGCTCCCCCGCAGCGCTGCCCTTCGAGGTGGTCTGGGACCTCAGCTTCTGCGCCTCCCGGGTGACGCTGGTGGACGTCCTGAGCGAGTTCCCGCACGACGTCGAGTAAATCTACAAGCCCCTCTGCGTCCCTTTGTCGCGCTGCAACGGCTGCTGCAACGACGAGAGATTGGAGTGCGCCCCCGTGGAGACGCGCCCCCTCGACCTGCAGGTCTGTGAGCGGAGGGGCCCCGTGTGTTTCCTGGTCCCCCCCCCGCAGTTGTGGCCCTCCCCCCCTCCAGGCCCTGTCCAGCTGGTCAGAGCTCCGCAGGAGTCCCTGTTCTTCCTGTGCCAGCAGTGTTCCCTCTAAGCTGAGTTAGTGCGAGCTAGCTCAGTTTTTTAGCCTCCAGCTCACCCATTTTTGCCTTAGCTCCGGAAGGAGGGCTCCGGGGCAAACGAATGTGTGCAGCGGCCAAACCGCTGGCTCACAACTTTCATGCTGGTAGCTCACAAAGCAGAATTTTTGCTCACAAGACTCCACAGTTTAGAGGGAGTAGTCCGGCCCAGAGCAGAGACTCTTGCAGAGAGGCACTCGGCCCTCTTCTTTGAGGCCGGGCCAAGAGAGAGGATGAATGTTCGGGTCGCAGGCCAGGCAAGACGACCCCGTTTCCCAGGAGAGACGGCGCTGCAGAGACTCATGCAGAGGCACAGGGGCAGACTCCTCTGGGAGTGGGTATTTTGGCTTCCCGAGAGCCTTTAGGTATTCCTCTTCAGGATGACTGGAGCGCTGTGCTGTAGGGTGCCAGGAGCCCTTCAGAACCAGAACTGCCCTGCCGGGTCCCCGACTCCCCCGCTGCCAGGAGGAACCAGGGTTTGGCCAGCGGTGAAGAAGAGCTCCCAGCGGAGGGTCGGCAGGGGGGACTCCTGGGACGGGATCTTCACGGGAGACCTGGTGGAGAGAAGCCCGAGGGCGGGTGGGCTGACCCCATTGGCCTGGCTTGGCCTGGCCTCTGACCGGGTGTGGGGAGTTCCAAGGGGAACAGAACCGGGCAGGAAGATCCACCCCCAGAGGCAGGCCCGTAGCTACAGTGGGGGGGGGGCATATTGGGGCTAAGCCCCCTTCATTTACTGGCAAGGCCCCCACAACTTCCCATCTAGCCCAGGGCCCCTGAGTGGCAACAGGTGCTTGGGAGGAGAAGGTATTCCTTCGGTTCGATAAGCCAGTGCCCCCTTGGGAAATTAAGTGCTCCCCCGACTTAAAAAATCCTGGCTACCGGCCTGCCCAGAGGGAGCCCGTCGAGGTCCCTGGCTGGAGGGGGGCAGACTAGGTCCTCTTGGGCCTTAGAAATGGAGGGGAGCTCTCTCTTGCCGGGGGGGGGCAGGGGAGGAAGAGGGTCTTTTTGGTGGAGGGTGCTCCGAGGTCAGACTGGCGGGCCGGGGCCGGGTGGTGGGCCAAGCTTGCCAAGTCTTCTACTCTGCCCCCCCGGCAGGTGATGCGGATAAGCGTCCTCCAGCGCACAGCCGAGCAGGTGGTGCTGACGTTCATGGAGCACATGCGGTGCACCTGCCGGTGAGCGGGGGGGGTGGTGGGTGGGCGGGCCTGCTGTGGGGAAGGAGAAGGAGCAGGCGTGGTGGGAGGCAGGCGGGCGGCCCCGCTCTGAGCCGGGGCTTGTGAGCCGTTGGCCCTGAACCCATTTCCGGCACTAGCGCATGGCCTCAAAGGCATCTCTGTGAAAAAAGACGCTGATACCGATACACAAAGAACTCTTGAGGCATCAAACCATGTCAATAAGTGGGACAGTTCTCTCCTGAGGTGAAGAGGTATGGAGAAAAATAAACGGAGGATCCGGATACTGAGAACTCCGTTTCGAAGAACTTCCTCGGTAACTGAAACAATAGATCTTCAAAAGATCGGTTCTATGCACTCTTGTGAGCTGCGGCAAACGGTATCTCGTTGGTGGGCAGTTATTTACAGCACATCTCTAGAAAGGCTTCTACCAAAGCTTTGCATCACCAACCGAGGAAGTTCTTCGAAACTGAGTTCTCACTATCCGGATCCTCCGTTTATTTTTCTTCATACCTCTTCACCTCAAGAGAGAACTTTTCCACTTGTTGACAGTGTTTGATACCTCAAGAGATTACTTTCCTACTTTAGACATTGTTTATATGGGATTATATTTTGTATTGGGATTATTACTCAGTTACTTCTGCCTTCGGACAGAAGATATAGGACAATTAAAGCAAGGGCAAATAGATTAAAAAATAGTTTTTATTCGAGAGCTATTATTGCCTTAAATGCTGTATGAAATTGGAATTTGGGTAACCTTAAGGGAGTTACGGGACAGTTGTGAATGGTGTGTGAGTGTATATGAATATTGTTGTAGATCACCGAAATGACTGCATCTTTAATTTCGTTGTACTATGTACAATGACAATAAAGTATATTATTATTATTATTTTGTGTATCAGTATCATCGTCTTTTCCCACACAGATATCTTTCTTCTTTTGTATCCTTAAATGCATCTGGGCATGTACAGAGTGTCTTTCTACAACCAGGCCTTGCCTCGCTGGGATCCAGATGCAAAGCATGACCAGCCCTTAGGGCAGCCACCTCCAGGTTGGGGAATTCCTGGAGATTTGGGGGTGGAGCTTTGGGGAGGGTGGTGTTTGGGTCCACCCCCTGAAGCAGCCATTTCCACCAGGGGAATGGGTCTCTGTTGTCTGGAGAACAGTTGTAATAGCAGGAGATCTCCAGGTCCCACCCAGAGGTTGGCAACCGCACCAGCCCCAATACAAGCCTGAGGCTTCCCCTCAATTAAATACTCAGAGCAAACTGAGGGTCTCACTTTCACTGTGAATCTTTCGGAGGCAGCTGGAAACGGCTTTGTTTAGGGCTGTGTTTTGTTCAGTTTACCAGCAATCCCGAATTGTGATCTTAATTTTTTTTAAAATGTTTTTCATGTATCTTATTTTGTGTTTTTTTTCTTATGTTGTGAGCCTCCTTGAGCCCCCGCGCGTCTAAATAAATAAACAGCTACTGACGCAACCCAAGTAAAGGGTGGGGGGATAAAAAGGTAAAGGTTTCCCTTGCTCGAATGCCAGTCAAATCCGACTCTATGGAGCGGTGCTCCTCTCTGTTTCCAAGCCAAAGAGCCAGCGCTGTCCGAAGACGTTTCCGTGGTCATGTGGCCAGCATGACTAACTCCCGAGGTGCACGGAACGCTGTGACCTTCCCACCAAAGCGGTACCTATTAATCTACTTGCAATTTCTTGCTTTCGAATGGCTAGGTTGGCAGGAGCTGGAACTAGAGACGGGAGCTCACTCCATCACGCGGCAACTCGGGTCTCGAACTGCTGAACGACCGACCTTCCAGTCTGCAGCTCAGCTCTTAAGCACTTGAGCTACTTAAATAAATAAATAAATAGCTACTGACGCAACCCAAATAAAGGGGGAGGGGAAATACCCTACAGTTTATAAACAGTAGCCAATCCAGAGAAAGTTAATCACACCCACATCCTGTTGAATGGGAAATCCCAACTGACCGAGTCCCATTGATCTCGATAGCCCTGAGGAGTCACGCACATTCTCCCAGCCGGGGCCAATAACTAATTTGTAAACCATGATTGTCTTGGTTTTCTTTGTTTGGAAAAGAAAAGTTAACCAGTTTTGCTGTATAATTCTCGAAACGTTAACGGAAGTATCATTTCGACTTGAGAACTTATCGATTCGCAATGCAATGTTTATAAAGGTCTACAAATGCACGTGCTTTCTGTTTTAGGCCTTCCAATTTTATGGCCACAATAAAACATTTAGTTTGAAGAAGTAAGATAATAATAATAAATTATCAGTGGAGC
>NW_015161555.1:16492-17701 GCF_001447785.1 Gekko japonicus
GGGGGTTGTCTCCGAATATTCAAATTCTTTCTCCACCACAGCCCCACACTGGTTGTGGGCAAATTAACAGCTCTGGTCTTCTGTTTGCAGGCGACGTGAAATGCGCTGGAAAGATGAGAGGTATGTGGGGGCAGCTGGTGGGGGGGGGTGGAAGGGGTCCTGGGGGGGTCAAGGGGGCTGGCTATCAGGCCCCCCCCCCATGCCACTGTTCCCTACTTTCTAGAGACAGCACTGTTTGCTGGATGTCTGCTCTGGGTAAATCAGGGCCTTTGGGGGAAACTTGCCTGGGAACACGCCAAGTGAGCAGTGTTCCCTCTAAGCTGAGTCAGTGTGAGCGAGCTCACAGTTTTTTAGCCTCCAGCTCTGTTGGGTGATAGTGAGATATTGAAAAAATGGTATTTAGCAGAGATAAGATGGTCCAGCAGAGCCAGAGTAAAATAATTCAGACTGAGAGTCCATGTGTGATTAAAATATAAAGTTTTTACTAAATTCTAGCATGGGGAAGGGTAACTGGGATGAAAATAACAACAGAGCTGAACGGCTACATCCTTACACTACAAAGACAAAACTAGAAGAGAGGTGATTATGGCTACTCTTCTTCTTCAGAACACCGAAAAAAGACGGGAAGAGAAGCCATAAAATGGTAATATACCTTGAGACTTTAGTCCCAATGAAATTCCTAGATCAGGGAGAAAATTCCCGGGCATTCTACAGCTAAAGAACATTGGTTACATGAAAAACATGTGACTTCCTGTGAGTAACATAAACAAACATTTAACCCCAGATATACTGAGTGTTTTCCACTTGTAATACCCAACAAGCTCAAACCTTTTTGTCTCAGCTCAGGAAGGAGGGCTCCAGAGCAAACTAATTGATGCAGCAGCCAAATCACTCACTCACAGCTTTCATGCCGGCAGCTCAGAAAGCAGGATTTTTGCTCACAGGACTCCACAGCTGAGAGGAAGCATCGGAAGTGAGAGATGAACGGTCACCGCTCCCCTTTTCTCCCCACCTGTAGGCACCGTCGGACAGGGGCCAAGAGGAGACCACGGAAGCCCAGCCCGGCGCCTCTCGCACCTCCGTACGTTCTCCGTAGGACGGTTTTCGGTATTGCCTTTCACAGGCCCAGCATGTTGCTCTCTGCTGGAAGATCCAGCCCTGCATGCAGAAGTCCCAAGTGGAACGGGCGGAAGCCTCAAGATGCTTCCT
>NW_015161555.1:17713-18777 GCF_001447785.1 Gekko japonicus
CCGTTGGTTGATCAAGATCTGCTCAGCAGTGGATCCTGGGCAGAGAAGGGGGAGGGGCCGAGGCTCATAAGAACCTAAAAGAAGCCATGATGGATTGGGCCAGCGGCCCACCCAGTCCAGCACTCTGAGTCACACAGTGGCCAAAACCCAGGGGCCATCAGGAGGTCCACCAGTGGGGCTAGAACTCCAGAAGCCCTCCCAATATTGCCCCCCCAAGCACCAAGAAGACAGAGCATCACTTACCCCAGACATAGTGTTCCATCTATACCTTGTGGCTCATAGCCATTGATGGACCTCTGCTCCATACATTTATCCGATCCCCTCTTGAAGCTGTCTATGCTTGTAGCCGCTACTACTTCCTGCGGCAGGGAATTCCACGGGTTAATGACTCTTTTGGGTGAAGAAGGACTTCCTCTGAACTGTTCTAAGCCTACCGCTCATAAATTTCGTTGAGTGCCCACGAGTTCTATTGTATTGTGAGAAAGGGAGAAAAGCACTTTTTTCTCTACCATCTCTATCCCAGGCATAATTTCATAAACCTCTGTCATGTCAGTGGCAGCGCATCTGGTTCGCACACAGAAGGTCATAGATTCAGTCCCAAACATCTCTAGTTAAAAGGACCAGCCATTAGTTGATATGAAAGACCTCTATTTGAGACCCCGGAGAGGCATGGGCAGGAGCTGTGGCTCAGTGGCAGAGCCTCTGCTTTGCATGCAGAAGGACCCAGGTTCAATCCCCAGCACCTCCACCTAAAAGGACCAGGCAGTAGAGAAGAAGAGGAAGAGAAGAGATTGGATTTCTACCCCACCCTTCACTCGGAGTCTCAGAGCGGCTTACAGACTCCTTTCCCTCCCCCTCCCCACAATAGACACCCTGCGAGCAGTGTTCCCTCTAAGCTGAGTTAGTGCGAGCTAGCTCACAGTTTTTTAGCCTCCGGCTCACACATTTTTGTCTTCGCTCAGAAAGGAGGGCTCCAAAGCAAACTGATTTATGCAGTAGCCAAATCGCTTGCTCACAACTTTAATGTCAGTAGCTCACCAAGTAGAATTTTTGCTCATAAGATG
>NW_015161555.1:18954-22792 GCF_001447785.1 Gekko japonicus
CGGTAGCTTCCTGAAATCTATCATCCACTTCATGCCAGGGGCGCCTCACCCCACAGTGGGATCCAGACAATCGTGGTGATAGTACGACGGTGCATAGAAGGCAATGGTGGAATAGTAGTGGTGGCGGCTCCTACTCAAAGGCCTGGCAGAAGAGCTCCGTCTTGCAGGCCCTGTGGAACTGAGAAAGGTCCCGCAGGGCCCGGATCTCCTCCGGGAGCTCCTTCCACCAGGTAGGAGCCGCCACCGAAAATGCCCTGGTTGCCGCAAATTTAACATCTCTGGGGCCTGGAATTTCCAGGAGATGACGACTCCCCGACCGTAGTGCCCTTGGGCAATACTGAATTGGATAGATTGGTTGGTCTCATTCAGTATAATACAACTTCCGGTGTTCATGAGTGCCTGGGGATTGAACCTGGGACTTTTCGGCAACCACAGGAGGTGCTCTGCCACCGAGCCCCCCTCCAAATGCGGGACACCTCTAGTTTTAAAAGCTAGGGAGGCTGGGAAAGCTCCCTGCTGGAGAGCAGTTCCCACCTGTGTTCAGGGGTCGTTTCGTAGAAAAAGAGCTAGGGGAACTCATTAGCATGACTCATTAGCATATGCCACACCCCTGACATCAGGGGCCCGGCAGTCCCGCGAATCGACCTCTGTCTGTGTTCCTGGAGCAGTGGGATTAGGCAAAAAAGATGGAAGGTGCCTCATATCCATATGGCGATATCTTTCGCTGCCAGTAAGTGGCGCTGTTGCTCTCACCTTGACCTGAGGAAGATGCTGGTTAAAGGAAGAGGCCTGGGTGAGACAGAGGGACTCTTGTGGTTCGGTGCATTGCTTCACTAGCAGGATTCTAGACACCTACGTAGACACCCCCCACAAAAAAAAAACTCGGATAAATTATTAGGGACTGTGATATAGCTTGCTGAAACTTAGTGTACCCTCTAAGCTGAGCCAGTGTGAGCTAGCTCACAGTTTTGTAGCCTCCGGTTCACACATCTTTTTGTCTTAGCTCAGGAAGGAGGGCCCCAGAGCAAACCAATTGATGCAGTAGCCAAATCGCTCGCTCACAGCTTTAATACCAGGAGCACACAAAGTAGAATTTTTGCTCAGAAGACTCCACAGCTTAGAGGGAGCATTAATTTTTTGCATCATTTAATGTGTCATGTTAATAGAAGAGAACAGATTGGATTTACACCCCATGGCCCTTCACTACCCAAAGGTGTCTCAGAGCGCCTTACAAACTCCCCTCCCTTCCCCTCCCCACAACAGACACCCTGTGAGGTAGGTGGGGCTGAGAGAGCTCTGGCAGAAACGGCTCTTTTTCAATGACAGCTCTTATCAGAACTACGGCTTGCCCAAGGTCATGCAGCCAGGTGCAAGTGGAGGAGTGGGGAATCAAACCCGCTTCTCCCAGATTAGAGTCCGTGCACTTAACCGTGACACCAAACTGGCTCTCTAATACTGAACGCTTTGCTTCGGTTCTCTCTCTTTTTTTAGACCTGGTTGGTTCTACCACCACCCAAATTCCTATCACACTGTTCATTGAATGTCTCATCTGGTTGACTGTACAGACTCAACAGTGTTGTAATCGACCTTGAGTTCCAGTTAGAAAGGTGGACCAGGTAAAACATAAATAAAAATAGAACGATAAAACGGTGCTGCCGGCCACAGGCATCTTGGTGTGGTCTGTTGTACAGACACCAAATCTCTCGTGAAGACTGCAACCCCCAGCAGTGTTCCCTCTAAGCTGAGTGAGTGTGAGCTAGCTCACAGTTTTTTAGCCTCCGGCTCGCACAGTTTTGCCTTCGCTCAGGAAGGGTGGCTCCAGAGGCAAACTCATTTATGCAGTAGCCAAGTCGCTCGCTCACCACTTTAATGTCAATAGCTCACAAAGTAGGATTTTTGCTCACAAGACTTCTACGGTTTAGAAGGAGCACTGGCCCCCCCAGTCCAAAGAATTTCTGTCCTCTCCCCCCAGACCCACCTGAGTCCTGTTTATAACATTTCTTCCTGCAGGTGCAGTCTGCCCCTGGGAAAAGGCACCTCCAATTGACTGCTGGCTGCAGTGGGACGTGACGGAAAGATTTGGGAGCGGAAGGACGCCTTGGATAGCTGATGTGTCCTGAACACTGCTGGGATTTGGGGGACGGACGAAGGGGAGAGCTGCCCCTTCGCGCTCATCAGCTGTTCACTGGAGAATGGGGCTCCCTCCGTTTCCGCGGCGGAGATAATTCATTTCTTCTTTTCCTGAGAGGGATTCAGGTTTATGCCCTGGGCTACTGCAACTAGAACCCTTTAGCAAAGCACACCCCTCCCCCCAAGCCAAGCTTGGCTCCCCCCCCCCTATTTATGGCACAAAATTCTTTGGTCTTAAACATGAACGTGTCCACCTGTGTGTGGGTTATGTATATCATGGTTGAATTAAATGGCATTTCTCAGAGCATCACCTGCAGTCTTTCCCACTGGCTGCTTTTAAAGAGTGTTCTTCTGTCCCCATGCCAGCAGAGGGGCTGGGCAGATTTACTGTCCCGTTTCTAAACTGAGAGGGGCTGCGGCTGAGACCCTGTCTGGACCCTACTCCTCTTTTCTCGGCAGTCCCGTTTCCACATTCAGAGGCAGACAACCTCTGAGTCCCAGAGTCAGGAGGCAAGATCGGGGGAAGGCCTCGGCCTCTCTCTGCCCTATTGCTGGCCCTCCAGAGGATCTGGTGGGCTCCTGTGTGAGACGGGATGCTGGACCGGATGGACCACTGCCTTATCCAGCCAGGGTCTTCTTAGGTTCTTACTAAGGCCTTGGCCTCTTTACGCTGTTGTTGGCCCTCCAGAGGAACTGGCTGGCCACTGTATGAAATGAGATGCTAGACTAGATGGACTACAGGTCTGATCCAGCAGGGTTCTTCTTAAGTTCCTATTCGAGGAAGGCCTTGGCCTCTGTGCTCTGTTCTTGGACCTCCAGAGGAACTGGTTGGCCACTCTGTGAAACTCTATCCTGTACTGGATGGACCACTGGCCTGATCCAGCAGGGCTCTTCTTATCTTCTATGCTCATAGTTTCAGAGGGGAGCCATGTTGATCTGCAGCCAGATTCGAATCCAGGGTCATCTGAGAGACCAACCAGATTTCCAGGGTAGGACCCTTCGAGACTCAAAGTTCCCTTCGTCAGGTAAGTGATGGTTGGTCAGATAGCTGGTTGGTCTCCTAGGTGTTGCTGCACCCGAATCTGGTTGAGTTTCCATCTCCCTTAGTGTGTTGGTTGCCCCAAGGTCTCCAAAGCCATCTCCCCAATGCATTAGAGTTACATGGACAACACCAAAGTGTATTGAAGTCTTGTGGGGTTTTTATTTTTGCCGTCTGCGTGTGACGTCCTGTCCCCCCTCCCTTCACTGTTTTCCTCCCCGCCTCTGTCTGCCGGGGGTGTGTGTATTTCTGTCAGCTGTCAGCAGGCAGATCGGTTGCTTTCCTTCATTCAAGAGTTGGAAGGGACCTCCAAGGTCATCTAGTCCAACCCCCTGCACAAGGCAAGAATTTCACAGATTCCTTCCCCCCCCTACATCCCCACTGACCCCTGCTCTGTGCCCAGAAGATGACAAAACCTCTCCAGGATCTCCAGCTGAACTGGTCTGGAGAAAATGGCTTCCTGACCCCAAAGGGGCGATTAGCATTTCCCTGGGCGTGTAAGAAAGGGCCATGAGGACTAAGCACTGAGGCAACCCTCCCTCTCGTGATCTGCCTGAGTTCACAGAATTCGCATTGCTGACAGATGGGGCCATCTAGCCTCTGCTTGAAAACCTCCCAAGAAGGAGAGCCCACCACCACCTCCCGAGGAAGCCTGTCCCACTGAGGAAC
>NW_015161555.1:23378-25801 GCF_001447785.1 Gekko japonicus
GCTCTGTCAGGACGTTCCTCCTAATGTTTAGCTGAAAACTCTTCTGGTTTAATGTCAACCCATTGGATCTGGTCTGACCTTCTGGGGCGACAGAAAACAACTCCGACCCATCCTCTATCTGACAGCCCTTCAAGGACTTGGAGATGGTTTTCATATCCCCTCTCAGTCGTCTCCTCTCCAGGCTAAACATACCCAGTTCCTTCAGCCTTTCCTCACAGGACTTGGTCTCCAGACCCCTCACCGTCTTCGTTGCCCTCCTCGTTCCAGCTTGTCTAGATCCTTCTTAAATTGTGCCCCCCCCAAACTGAACACAGTGAGAGGATCCCAAAGCCGGGTTGTGGCATGACACAGCCATCTCTCACACCCATGTGGCTGAAACTGCGGAGGCAGATTGTGTACAGCGGCGGTTGCTAAGCACAGCTTTCCGTCACCGAATCTGCAGAGCCTTCAGCGGTACGTGGTGGTGGTGGAATAGGATTGCAGAACTCACTGAGTCACGGTTTGGTGCACCTGTGTTGTGTTGCGTGTGTCTGTGTGCCTTCTGATGAAACTGTGGGGCGGGAGGTCGGTGCTGTGTGCAAATCCTTCCCGCCTCCTGTGCAAAAAGGAAAAAGAGGGAACTGTTACGGGGGGGGGGGATTTGTAATCTCTGCTTTGTATTCTGGATGCTTCCACTTATTAGTAAAGGTAAAGGTTTCCCCCTTGCTCGAAAGCCAGTCGAATCCAACTCTAGGGGGCGGTGCTCATCCACGTTTCCAAGCCGAAGAGCCAGCGCTGTCCGAAGACTTTTCCATGGTCATGACTAAACGCTGAGGTGCACGGACTGCTGTTTCCTTCCCACCGAAGTGGGACCTATTTATCTACTTGCAATTTCTTGCTTTCGAACTGCTAGGTTGGCAGGAGCTGGGGCCGGAGCTGGGGGCTCACTCCGTCACATGGCAACATCACCCCCTTCTCTGTTTTATCCTCACCACCACCCTGCGAGGTAGGTTAGGCAGAGGGCGTGTGGCCGGCCCAAGGTCACCCCGAGAGCTTCCAGGGCAGAGTTTGTGCGCGTGCAGGGTATGTGTGTGTCTCTCTCAGAGCCCCTAGGCTGCCACTGTGCTGGCCGGCAAGGGCACATTTTTCAAATGACTGTGGGCCGTCTGGAATGTGCTTATCAGGAGGAGAGGAATGAATGTTCTGGCGGCCTTTGGAATCAGACTGGGGGCTGCAGAGGAAGGCGGGCGGGCGCTTCCCAGTGGGGGGAGGGGGGACAACCCCTCCTGGAGAAAAGCCCTTCGAGGTCCGCCTGATGTCACCAGGCAAACATGAGGCAGGCGATTAACCTGGGCAAGTTTGGGCCGGTGCAGATACCAAATCTTGCTCCGCTGCACATCTCCGAGGAGCATCCCTCCCAGACGGATTCTTCACGCCTGACACACTCCACCTTCCGAAGTCTTCTCAGGGGGGCAGCCCAGATTTCGAAACAAGGCCCCGCCCTGCCTCTCACCTTTGCCTTCTCTTGGCCTCCTGGAGAATCCCAAAATTCCCCTCTGGGGAGGGTTGCCATCTCTAGGCCAGGAAATTCCTGGAGGTTTTGGGGGACGGCGGGATTTGGTTGGAGATTCCGGGACTGGCAACTTCACGCCCTGGAAGATTTTGGCACTTCAGGGGGTGCCCACTTGGACAGGAAAGTGCACTGGCCCTTTGGCTTAATGGGTTCGTGGCATGTGGACGGGGCAGCACCCTCTGCACGCGCTCAGAGGCGTCCTTGCCTGGCAATGGAGGGGCGGACCAATGTTCCCTCTAAGCTGTGGAGTCTTGTGAGAAATTCTACTTGTGAGCTACCAGCATTAAAGCTGTGAGCAAGTGACTTGGCTACTGCATAAATTAGCTTGCTCTGGAGCCATCCCTTCCTGAGCTAAGGCAAAAATGAGTGAGCTGGAAGCTAAAAAACTATGAGCTAGCTCACACTAACTCAGCTTAGAGGGAACACTGGCGGAGGCGGGATCCCGGACGCCGGCCAGAAACTCGGGCGCGCGCGAAAGAGGTGTGTGTGTGTGGGGGGGGGCGCATTCCAAAGCCATGGGTCACCCGCCGGGCGCGGGGGCTGCTGGGAGTTGTAGTTCTCCCCCTCTCCCGGGGGCCGGGCCACATTCGGGGGAGAGAAAGGCGCCCCCCCCTCGCCGGCCCCTGGGGGCTCGCCCCACTCCCCGGCCTTGCATGAGTCCGAACGAGGATAGCCACCATCTATAGGGGGGGGTGGGATAGCTCCCCGGGATCCAGGGGCCTCTGAGCATGGGCAGAGCGCGGGGGCTCTCCAGCGGCTGGCGGGCTTCGGGGGCCGCTTCTGGGCCGGCGGCGCTTTCCCTCTGCGCCCGGGAATTGGGGCGGCAGGAGTCCCAGGGGGTGGGGCAGGAGGGGCGCACTCTGGCCACGCT
>NW_015161555.1:26696-58915 GCF_001447785.1 Gekko japonicus
GCCCCCCCCCCCCGGGAACCGGATCGGTCCCTTTTTAGGGGAGGGGGCGGGAGACGTCGGGCGCACGTCTAGGACTTGCGCCGGCGCTTTGGGGAGACCGTTGCAGGCGCTCCAGCCAGCGCGTGGCTGCACAGGGACGGGTCTCCCTCGACGTCCCCCGAAGGGGCTTGCTGGCTTGCTTACTTGCAAGGGGTGGTGGTGCGTGGGGCGGGAGGATCGTGTCCCTCCGGAGACCTTGGCAAGGGGGCTTGACTGGGCTCGGCTGTCGAGGCTTGTCCCTCCCGGCCCCCAAACGGCCGCCTTTTCTTGTGGGGCTTTTGGCAGCGTTTGGGCGCCCCGGCCCTGCCCGTAGCGGAAGGGCACAAAAGGCGGATGGATACATTGACAGTTTTGCAGATGCATCTGTAATGCGTTCTCCTCCTTCTTCTTTTTGCTAAGGAATAGTCATGCAGTTTGCAGAGAGGCTCAGCGAGGGCAGCCGGCCGGGCAGACAAGGCGAGCCTCGCCAGTTCTCCTTGGCTGTGTGCCCAAGCTGTCTTTTCATGGCAGGTCGCTTCCATTGTTCCCTCTAAGCTGGGGAGTCCTGTGAGCAAAAATCCTACTTGGTGAGCTGCTGGCATTAAAGTTGTGAGCGAGCGATTTGGCTCCTGCACCAGTTTCTTTGCTCTGGAGCCCTCCTTCCTGAGCCGAGACAAAAAATGCATGAACCATAGGCTAAAAAACTGTGAGCTAGCTCACACTGACTCAGCTTCGAGGGAACACTGGTCGCTTCCGACGGTCTGGGTGACTGTGTGTTGGTGGCAGTTGACCCATGGGTAGCGGGGTACCCAGAGCCCTGGGCATAGAGGCGCCCGCGGAAGCTGCAGTTGTGACTCCTTGGGCCGCCTTGAGCACAACCGTTTCCGGGCTTGTTGAGGGGATCCTGCCAGGAAGGAGGGTTTTTTCGGCTGAGGACCCAATGACCACGTCAGCCACCTTCGTCAGGGTTCCTAATCACCGATCTCTCCCTGGGAAAACTACCTGCCTGATAAGAGGGCCGGGGGTGCCTTCGGAAGGGGGACCAGTCCCAGGCATTCCACTGTCCGTGATGAGAGAAATGTGAAATGCTCCCCCCACCCGGCCCGGCTTTCTCGGCATCTAAACGGGACCCCTTGCAAAAGAAATTCCTTCTCTGTGCTCCAGATCTTGTACTGAGAGAGGCCGCGCCCTGGCCCGAAGGGGGTGCCTCCTCTTTGCCTGGGGGGGGGGCAGAGGAAGAGGCTGCAATGGGTCTGACCTCATTTCCCCCTCGGAGTTTATTTAGGGAGCTTATCCAGAGCGTTTTTGCCTCCCAATTCCTGAACTTGGCTCTGAGAGCCCCAAGGCTTTGCAGGGGCGTCTTTCTCTGACCCCGGAGGGTTTCCCCAGCCAGAGGCTGCGGCTCGTGGGGAGCCCTGAGGTCCCCCAGGACCTCTTTGGAGGCGAAGCACTGCTTGGCGCGAGCCCCCCAGCCCCTTCCGCCCCCCAAAGGGCCGCCTCCTCCTCGGCCGTCCCGCTCTCGCTTGACCTCTCCTGCTGATAACCGAAATGTCGCCCCGTCGCTAGTTGATGGGGCCTCGGGAGTGCTGTGAGCTGTTGTGGTGGTGCGTGTCCTCTTGTCGTGAGTGTGCTCACGCTGGCCGTTTGTCCCCGGTCTGTGGCTGGACGGGGCCCGATCCCTGCGGGGGAGAACCCGGTCTCCACGCGTGCAAAGTCTTACAGGAAATGCGCTCGCCTCAGGGCAGCATCGGCTTCAAATCAGGCCTTAAATTGCGGGAGGAATTGTGTTGTGGGTGGGTGTGTTTGGAAAGGGCTGACCAGTCGGCAGCCATCTTATGGGCACCCGTCTTTGGGTTTTCAAGGCAGGAGACAAACACAGGAGGTTTGCCCTTGCCTGCCTCTGCGTCTCAGCCCTGTCCTTCCATGACGGTCTCCCGTCCAAGTGCCAACCCGGGGCCGACCCTGCCTAGTTTCCGAGATCTGACAAGATTTGGCTAGCCTGAGCCATCCAGGTCAGGACAAACGGAGGAACTAAGGTGCGGAAAACACCCGGTGAGGCCTTGGGTTCAGTTGCCCTCCCGCCCACGTTTCATCTGGTCGAGGTCAGATCATGTTTACTTCATTCATAGTCCGTCCGCTAGGGACCCATAGCGGCTCATGTCATTCTCCCCTCCGTTTTATCCTCACAACAACACCCCTGTGAGGTAGGCTTGGCTGAGAGCGGGTGACTGACCCAAGGTCACCCAGTGAGCGGCCACGGCAGAGCAGGGACTCGAACCTGGGTCTCTGAGCTCCTAGACCAACATTCTAGTCTAACCACTACCCACTAACCCTAACCCTAACCACTAACCCACTGATCAGTTCGGCTGGAGATCCTGGAGGTTCTTTGTCATCTTCTGGGCGTGGAACAGCGGTTACTGGGTGGGTGTTTGGGGAGAAGGTATTTCTGGGGGTTGGACTAGATGACCCTGGAGGTCCCTTCCAACTCTATGGTTCTGTATCGCTTTCCTGGCCAGGTTTTCATGTGGGCAAAGCCTTGGCTGAGCTGTTTTCCGTCCTGGGGCCCCGGGTGGAGTTCCATTAACTCCGGTTTGCGGAGCTGTCTGTCACCAGGGCCGAGGGCCTCTGGAACCACGTTTGTGACATCCCTTCTTCCCCTTGCTGCGCAGGAACAGTTCTAGCCAGAACTACTCAGGAAATGGAGGCCCAGAAGATGCTGTGGGCACCGGGCCCGGGGAAGAGTTCAGAGCCAGCTTTTCCCCAGTGGGCACCGCTCCGTTGACGGGTGCCCGGGCCCCGGAGCTCAGCTCTTGCAAAGCTCCGCCTGTTGACGGGGACAGAACAGAGTCTGAGACCGGTGGCCCCTCTAAGATCAACAA
Organism: Gekko japonicus; assembly: GCF_001447785.1. NCBI lineage: Eukaryota > Metazoa > Chordata > Lepidosauria > Squamata > Gekkonidae > Gekko > Gekko japonicus. The sequence goes on from NW_015161555.1 coordinate 29,594, forward strand.
AGTTTAATTCTGGGCAGAAGCTTTCGCGCCCTAAAGCTTCTACCCAGAATTACACTCTTGTTGGTCTGAAAGGTGCCGCCGGACTCAAAAACGGCAGCCCCACCCAAGTCGATCTTGACGGGGGACAGAGCGGGGCTTTCCTTGGAGGGAGAGGTCGAGGTAGAAGACGTCTCTGGAGAGTGGAGCTGGAGGTACACCCAGCCTCAGAATGCTCTCAGGTGTCCGAAGCCGGACCGTGTGGAGTTCTGTCTCCTTTTGTCCTGGCAGCGTCCAGAACCTGGGCCCGTCTCTCTCTCTCTCTCCCCTCTCGGTTGTTGTGATGGAACTGTGAGCCCCAACTTCCCCGGTTCTTCGCGGCTGGGCGTTGACTTGTGCGGGAGAACAGGTTTTTCCCTCTGGATGGGCAAGGAAGGGCGGCCTCTTGCATAGATAGCTCCCGGCTGTTTTTCTCAAGTTCCTTCTGAAAAAAAGGGATAATCTCTCTCTCTCTCTCTCTCTGGAGTCCTACGGCATTGGAGCTATGGCTCGTTTGCACCCGCACCCCTTGCAAACAGCCAGGTGGTGTGTGGAGGGTTGTGTACCAAATGTTCTCTGCCTCAAGAATGTGTGCGCCAGAGAGAGAGCGAGTGTTAAACATTGGTGCCCCTTGGGGCTTTGTGGCCTGACCTAGCCGGCCCGATATCATCAGCTGAGCTTGCTAAAAAGGCTTGGCCCTGATCAGTTCTTGGGCCGGAGACCTCCAAGGAAGAAGTGCAGGGTTGCTACGCAGAGGCAGGCAAGGGGCCGACGACTGTTGTTCATCTCTCGCCTTGACCTGGATGTCCCAGGCTCGCCCAATCTCGTCAGATCTCGGAAGCGAAGCAGGGTCGGTCCTGGTTAGTCGTTGGATGGGAGACCACCAAGGAAGTCCAGGGTTGCTACGCAGAGGCAGGCAGTGGCAAGCCACCTCTGAACATCTCTTGCCTTGACTTGGATGACCCAGACTAGCTTGATCTCATCAGATCTCAGAAGCTGAGCAGGCCTGAGTTAGTACTCGGATGGGAGCCCCACCAAGGAAGTCCAGGGTGGCTGGGCAGAGGCAGGCAAGGGCAAACCACCTCTGAACATCTCTTGCCTTGACTTGGATGACCCAGACTAGCTTGATCTCATCAGATCTCAGAAGCTGAGCAGGCCTGAGTTAGTACTCGGATGGGAGCCCCACCAAGGAAGTCCAGGGTGGCTGGGCAGAGGCAGGCAAGGGCAAACCACCTCTGAACATCTCTTGCCTTGACTTGGATGACCCAGACTAGCTTGATCTCATCAGATCTCAGAAGCTGAGCAGGCCTGAGTTAGTACTCGGATGGGAGCCCCACCAAGGAAGTCCAGGGTGGCTGGGCAGAGGCAGGCAAGGGCAAACCACCTCTGAACATCTCTTGCCTTGACTTGGATGACCCAGACTAGCTTGATCTCATCAGATCTCAGAAGCTGAGCAGGCCTGAGTTAGTACTCGGATGGGAGCCCCACCAAGGAAGTCCAGGGTGGCTGGGCAGAGGCAGGCAAGGGCAAACCACCTCTGAACATCTCTTGCCTTGACTTGGATGACCCAGACTAGCTTGATCTCATCAGATCTCAGAAGCTGAGCAGGCCTGAGTTAGTACTCGGATGGGAGCCCCACCAAGGAAGTCCAGGGTGGCTGGGCAGAGGCAGGCAAGGGCAAACCACCTCTGAACATCTCTTGCCTTGACTTGGATGACCCAGACTAGCTTGATCTCATCAGATCTCAGAAGCTGAGCAGGCCTGAGTTAGTACTCGGATGGGAGCCCCACCAAGGAAGTCCAGGGTGGCTGGGCAGAGGCAGGCAAGGGCAAACCACCTCTGAACATCTCTTGCCTTGACTTGGATGACCCAGACTAGCTTGATCTCATCAGATCTCAGAAGCTGAGCAGGCCTGAGTTAGTACTCGGATGGGAGCCCCACCAAGGAAGTCCAGGGTGGCTGGGCAGAGGCAGGCAAGGGCAAACCACCTCTGAACATCTCTTGCCTTGACTTGGATGACCCAGACTAGCTTGATCTCATCAGATCTCAGAAGCTGAGCAGGCCTGAGTTAGTACTCGGATGGGAGACCCACCAAGGAAGTCCAGGGTTGCTATGCAGAGGAAGTCAATGGCAAACCACCTCTGCTTGTCTCTTGCCTGGACTTGGAGGGCCCAGGCAGACCCAATCTCACCAGATCTCGGAACATAAGGGGGGTCGGCCCTGGTGGGTATTGGGAAGGGAGAAGACCGAGAAACTCCGGGGTTGCCGCGCAGAGCCAGGCCATGGCAAACCACCTCTATTCGTCTCTTGCCTTGAGAGCCCTACGGGGACGCGTCTTGCCACCAGTGTTCCCTCTAAGCCGTGGAGTCTTGTGAGCAAAAAGTCTGTGAGCTGCCGGCATTAGAGTTGTGAGCGAGAGATTGGGCCGCTGCATCAACTCGTCTGCTCCGGAGCCCTCCTTCCTGAGCTGAGACAAGAACGTGCGAGCCGGAGGCTAAAAAGCCGTGGGCCGGCTCACACTAAACTCAGCTTAGAAGGGAACGCCGCTTGCTACTTGATGTCCCTTTCCACCGTCACCGGTGCTCTTTGCAGAGTCCCTGCCCCGAGGGGCTTCCACGTCTCAGGTTCCGTACTCGGCAGGGGAGGGAGGGAGATGGGGCAGATTACCTAAGAGGGGGGAAGAGAGGGTGAAAGGGGCAGATTTGTTTCCTGGGTTGTCGAGTGCTTTGCCTCTAACCGAGAGCTGCGGGGTCTCCCAGAGTCCCGGCGGCCTTGGAAGTTGCATCTGCTGCAGTGGAAGATCTTTCCCCGAATGTAGAAAGCGTGTGGGCAGGAGCAAGACCTTTGTACATCCTTAGGGGCACAGGATCTGTGTTAGGTGCAGCGGTCATTTCCTGCAGGAGCGCGCAGGAGCGGAGCTCCGGCAGTAAAGAGCCGAGGGGGTGGGCACATGCAACAAGCCCCACCCCCTGCTTCCACCAGCCCTCAGTCAGAGCAAGAAGCAGCCAGGTAAGCTGCAGAGGCCCCCCCCGGTCCAAAACAGTCTAGTGGCACCTTTAAGACCAGGTTTTATTCAGGTACAAGCTCTCCCTCCTCTGTGAGGACAGATCTGCACGTCGTCCCCCCAATAGCTAGCAATCCAAAACAGTCCAGTGGCACCTTTAAGACCAAGTTTTATTCAGGTACAAGCTCTCCCTCCTCTGCGAGAGCAGATCTGCACGTCCCCCCCCCCCCATAGCTAGCCAACCCAAAAAAAAAAAGACAAATCTGCACGTCTTCCCCCCCCCCCCCAATAGCTAGCAATCCAAAACAGTCCAGTGGAGCCTGAGCGGTGGGTGTTGCCTTCTGACACACTTTCGGTGATGTCAGGGGTGTGTGGCACATGCAAATGAGTTATGCTAATGAGCCTCTGCACCTCTTTGTCTATGAAATGACACCCGGTCAGGTGCCACCTTGCCGTTACAGAATGGCATCGTTTTATCATTCTATACTTCCTGTTTACTGTTTACAGTCCACTTTGCCTGAGTTTGTCGCACGCGTCGTCCTCTCGTTCTGTAATCCTCCTCCTATCGCATTGTTCATTGAAAGTCTTACGGTGTCCGTTCGCACTGCTTTATATCTCGTGGTCCTGTGAGTTCCTGCTCGGGCATTAAGGTCAGGCCCTCCCAACTGTCCCATCGATCAAAGATTCTCGTCAGGTGGGTACGTGGGAGAGGGCGTTTTCGGTGGCAGCCCCATGATTTTCGATCTTTAGGAGGCAGCTGAAGAAGGTTTTCTTAAGGACTGCGTTTGATGAGTGCAGGCACGAACTGTGATTTCAAATTTCTTGCTTTTGTGTATTTTTGCGTACTCCATTTTATGTGTTCTAGTTATATGGTAGGCTGCCTGGAGCTCCGTCAGGAACAAAGGCAGCTAGTAAACATTTTTAATAATAATCCGCACTGAGTCTCAGCGGGAGAGGGGGTGGGTGTTGTTCAGTCGCACAGTTGAGTCCGGCTCTTCGCGGCTCCATGGACCACGTCCCGCCAGGCCCTCCTGTCTTCCGCCGTCCTCCGGAGTTTGCTCAGTTTCATGTCCGTTGCCTCGATGACACTGTCTGACCATCTCCTCCTTTGCCGTCTCCTTCTTCTTTGACCTTCGGTCTTTCCCAGCATCAGGGTCTTCTTCTCCAGTGAGGGCTCCCTTCTCATTGGGTGGCCAAAGTATTTGAGCTTCAGCTTCGGTCTCTGGGCCTTCCAGGGAACCGTCAGGGTCGATTTCTTCTGTTGTTGTTCAGTCACACAGTCGAGTCCGACTCTTCGCGACCCCATGGACCAGATCACGCCAGGCCCTGCTGTCTTCTGCCGTCCTCCGGAGTTTGTACAACTTCATGTTCGTTGCATCTATGACACTGCCTGACCTTCTCATCCTTTGCCGTCCCCGTCTTCTTTGACCTTCAATCTTTCCCAGAATCAGGGTCTTCTTCTCCAGTGAGGGCTCCCTTCTCATTGGGTAGCCAAAGTCTTTGAGCTTCAGCTTCAGTCTCCGGCCTTCCAGGGAACAGCCAGGGTTGATTTCCTTTAGGATGGACTGATTTGATCTCCTTGCAGTCCAAGGGAGACTCTCAAGGCAAGAGAAGGTGGAGTATAAATTAAATAAATAAAACAGAGTTGGATTTCAAGGGTGGGACTTGCACAGTATGAATGAAGGTGCCCCCCCAACACCCTCTTGTTATTCACACTCTGTTGTCCAAAATAGATCTTTGGCCTCACATGGAGTGTGTGTGTGTGTGTGTGTGTGTGTGTGGGGTCCTCAAGGGATCCAGCGAGCTTGAGATGAGTCCTCCATTTGCAGGGTGGTCTTTTGGAGAAGGGGATTGCACCCCTGCTGAATTCTAGAGCTGGAACCATTCCACACCCCTCGTGAGAGCAAACTGGACGCCAGTTTCCTCCGCCGAACTGGAACGAGCCACCCATGTGCCCTCCCTCTGCATCCTTGCGTGTAATTATGTGCTATTTCCCCCCCCCCAGTGCAATCCCTTATTAAAAGCATAATTAGACACATTCCCCCTGCCCCCATCTCTAACCGTTGATTAAAAAAAGCAAAGGCGCAAATGAGACCGCAGGAGGGAAGAGCCTCCATTGTAGAACTGTGGCTCGGCCCCACGGGCCTGCCTTTTCAAAAACGCAGTGGAGAATCCCCGGGGGACAAGTCTGGAGGGGGATGCCTCTGAGCATGTGCAGAGTCCCTTGCCACTGCGTAGCCAAAGTTCCTGCCCTGAATCACATGTAAATAAAAAAAATAACACCCCCCCCCCCGCCTGCTCGAAGCAAGGAGGGCAGGTCCCCCCCCCCGCAGGCGTTTTCTTCCCCTGCCTGGACGGGTTTCCTGGGCTCTTATGTAACCGGTCCTGGTTGCTGGTTCACCTCCCCAACAGTCTTGTCCTTGTTGTGGGACAGAGGAGCGGGTTCTCCGGGCTGGGGCTTGCAGGAGTCTGGGCATGTTCATTTCCCCCCCCCCCCCCCCAGCTGAGCTTCCAGATTCTTTCTCGGAGGGCAAATGGCACACCAGGCCTGCGAGATTCGCCTTTAATCTCCTTCCTTTGTTACTGTAGGGTGTCGGCTGCCTGAAGACCTTTAGGCCAGTGCCGTGGCTGGCGTTTTTTTTACCGAGCCGGAGATAATTATGCGACTGCATTTGCATAGTTTCCGTGAAGGCTCTATTATTATTATTTTTTTTGGGAATGCACAAATGGGGTGAGAATTCATCCGCTGCCCTGTTTTTTTGTTTGTTTGTTTGTTTGTTGGCTCTTGTTTTTATCCTTGTAAACAAGAAGACAAGTAAACGTCATATATATATATGTTTTTTTGGTCATTGCCTGTAAACAGGCAGGGATTTTGATCAAGACGGGTAGCTGTGTTCGTCTGTCTGTAGCCAAAGGACATCACCCTGCCAACAAAAGTCCGCGTGGTCAAAGCAATGGTATTTCCAGTAGTCATGTACGGCTGCGAGAGTTGGACTATAAGGAAGGCCGAGCGCCGAAGAATAGATTCTTTTGAACTAGGGTGCTGGAGAAGACTCTTGAGAGTCCCTTGGACTGCAAGAAGATCAAATCAGTCAATCCTAAAAGAAATCAACCCTGACTGTTCCCTGGAAGGCCAGATAATGAAACTGAAGCTCAAATACTTTGGCCACCCAATGAGAAGGGAGCCCTCACTGGAGGAGAAGACCCTGATGCTGGGAAAGATTGAAGGTCAAAGAAGACGGGGACGGCAAAGGATGAGATGGTTAGACAGTGTCATCGATGCAACGAACATGAAGTTGAGCAAACTTCAGAGGACGGCGGAATACAGGAGGGCCTGGCCTATGGGGTCGCGAAGAGTCGGACTCGACTGTGCGACTGAACAACAACAACAAAGCCAAAGGAAAGGGCCCCGGAGTCTGGGAGCACCTTCAAGACTAACAACATTTGTGGCAGGATATGAGCGTCCGGGTCTTGCTCACTTTTTCAGACTTCAGAGTGCCAGGAGCACCTAAAGACTTAACAATATTCGTGGCAGGGGATGAGCTCTCTGTGAGTCCCTGCTCACTTCTTTGGAGACAGCGTATCTGAAGTTCATCCCTTGCCACAAATTTTGTTCGTCTTTTTGTTCAGCTGTTTTTCACAGTCTTTTCTTGCAGTCCGGTGCAGACAGGGGAACGCAAGCAGCGCTCCCTCTAAGCTGTGGAGTCTTGTGAGCAAAGATTCGACTTTGTGTGCTACTGGCATTAAAGTTGTGAGCGAGCGATTTGGCCGCTGGCATAAACGAGTCTGCTCCGGAGCCCTCCTTCCCGAGCTGAGGCAAAAACGCCTGAGCCGGAGGCTAAAAAACTATGAGCTGACTCACACTAACTCAGCTTAGAGGGAACACTGAACGCAAGACCTATAAAGAGGGGAATGTGCCCTAGCTTGGGTTGCCAGCTCTGGGTTGGGAAATACCTGGAGCTTTTGGGGGTGGAGCCTGGAGAGGGTGGGGTTTGGGGAGGGGAGGGGCCACTGTCCCCTCTAAGCTGAGTTAGTGTGAGCTAGCTCACTTGCTTTCTAGCCTCCGGCTCACCCGTTTTTCGTCTTAGCTCAGGAAGGAGGGCTCCAGAGCAAACGGCTTTATGCAGCAGCCAAATCGCTCGCTCACCAAGTAGGAGCCACGGAGTCCACCCTCCAAAGCGGCCACTTTCTCCAGGGGAAACAGATTTTGCTCGTCTGGAGATCAGTTTTGACAGCAGGGGATCTCCCGGTACCGTCTGGGGGTTGCCAGCCCTCGCACGGGGCTTGGCTTGCACCTGCCGCCGCCGCACCAGAGGACCTTCCCGGGCTACAGAAGCGGCCTGACTCACCAGGCGAGGGATAGTTTTCCGGCTGGTTAGGCACCCCATAAAAAACCTACCATGCAAACTGGAATTAGCACTGACTAATAGCTCATTAGTCGCTCGGTCGTTAAATCTGGGCCTGGCGTCCTCCCAGAATCCTCCTCGAGGGTTGGGCGGAGGAAGACAAACGGATGACGGGGCGGCCGCTGGGGAACCTACCCCCCCCCGGAAACAGCGCCCGGTCCTGCTTTGGGGGGGTTCCAGCGGGGCACTTGTGGCTCCGCCGTCACGGCTTCCACAAGGACACGCGAAACGTGTCCTGGGAATCCCGCCCGGGTCTCGCAGAGCGAACAGCCACCACGCTGGTCTTGAACTGGGCCTGGAGTGGGTGTCCTGGCCGGTTGGGGGAGACAGGGCCAGCCATGCTGACACACAGCCAGAACCGGACTCTTTGTCCTGCACCAGACGCAGGAAGAAGACATCCCCTGTCTGTTTTCTTGGCAGATCCGGGTTCCTCCCCCCGCCTGCCTGCCTGCCTGCCTGCTCTCAGCCCCACCCAAGACGTTTCAAGGGCAGGCCGTGTTCGGCTTCTTCCTGGCTGGATCAGGTGGCCTCCCCAGGTGTCTCCGCCGGGCCTCGGCTCAGTTTCTCCGATTACGCAAGAGTCCTGAGTCATGACTAGCAGTGTCTCTTTCCCAGCCCCTCCCAGGGAAACCTGGCACCGGAGCACCGTTTATAAGCCTGCGATTCACGAGGGCTGCCTTTTGAAGACGGCTTGGGCAGGCGTGGCAGGAGCCGGGGGGGGGGGGGGGGGGGGGGTTGGAGGTAAAATCACGGCAGGGCACGGGGTCGTGGGGGTTGGGGTTACGTCCGGCTAGGAAGGTGACTTGTCTCCGAACGCCAGTCATGGACGTTATTCGTCTCCCTAGGTCTCTCCAACACCCGGGGCGTTGGCGGCCGTCGGCATCGGAGCCGAAACCACCGGTTGGCACCATGGCGAGCGAAGATGTCGGTGACGCCCGGGCCATCCTGGAGCTCAATTTCCAGTGTAAGTTGTGTGTGTGTGTGTGTGGGGTCGTGGTCCTTGTCTGGGCATTCCTGGAAGGCTTCGAGTCCGGAAGCGCCTTAGAAAGCCGCAGAATTTTTGGAGTATGGACTCTCGAGCGTCCAAGCTCACTTCGTCAGGTACAAGAGCGTTGAGCCTTGAAAGCTTCTACCTCAAAATTCTTGTTGGCCTCTACGGAGCCACGGCACTCAAATAATGCCGTTGTGCTGCAGACCGATATGGTTGCCCTCGGAAACTAACTTCCTGGAAAGAGCCGGAGCCGTGCAAAACATCCCTGTGTGACTCTTAATGTCGCATGTGTCGATATTGCACCAGCGTCTCGCTCTCTCCCCCCCAGCCCAGTGCCTGAGTTGTGGTGATGCTGGGCCCGCACTGCAGGGGCATTGTGTCTTCATGTGCAGGTGCCAGGCACTGCAGCAGCCACACCCAGCCCTGTGTTTACAGCAAGGTCTTCTCTTCCAGTCTGGTGTAGTGGTTAAGTTCAACTTGGCAACCCTACTTTGCGTGGAAAGTTATGGCACAAAAGTACATGAAATGAGGGGACAGAGCAGGGATCCCAAAACGTTTTGAGCCTGTGGGCACCTTTGGAATTCTGACACAGCCCGTTGGGAGGCGGCCACAAAATGGCCGCCGCGGGGGGCAGGGCCGGCCACAAAATGGCCACTGCAGCTTAAGTTCTTGTGCTGTGGTGGCAGCTGCGGCCCAAGCAGCATTTTGAAATACCTGCGCAGCCAATCAGAAGCCTTGCTGGGCAAAAGCCGCACCCGGCCCTGCCCGCTTCCGAAAAACCCACGGTAGGCACAGGTGTCGGTGCCCTGGTGCCCACAGGTGCCGTGCTGGGGACCTCCCCGGGATAGTTCTGATGGTCTTTCTGTTGACTGTACTGGAGGACAGTCCGAAACGACGGCTGAGGGGTGACATGATTGAGGTTTATAAGATTATGCCGGGGATAGAGCCAGCCCCGTAGCTAGGGAATTCTTTGTGAGGGGGCCTTGGGGGGGCCACCAGCTAATTAAATGGAAGTACAGTGCAGGTGGTAGGTTGGAGCATTTGGGGGGCAGCCCAGGAGAGAGGGGGCCCAGAAGAAACACTAGGGGGCCGGGCCCCGTGGGCCCCATGTTAGCTACGGGCCTGGATAGAGCAGGTAGAGAAAGAGGTACTCGTGGGCACTCCATGAAGTTGCTGAGCGGTCGGGTTAGAACGGATAAAAGGAAGTCCTTCTTCACCCAAAGAGTGATGAACACATGGAATTCACTGCCACAGGAAGGGGTGGCGGCTACAAGCATGGACGGCTTCAAGAAGGAATTGGATAAGCACATGGAGCAGAGGTCCATCAGTGGCTCTTAGCCACAAGGTACAGACAGGAAGTCTTAGGCAGGGGCAGGTGATGCTCTGTATTCTTGGTGCTTGGGGGGGGGCAACAGTGGGAGGGCTCCTATTGTCCTGGCCCCACTGCTGGACCTCGCCCCTGATATTTCTGGCCACTGTGTGACAGAGTGTTGGACTGGATGGGCCATTGGCCTGATCCAACATTGGTTTCTCTTAGGTTCCTATGTTTCTTATGTAGGACAACATCGCTTGGGAAATGTGTCCAAAACAAGGGCAGTTTCAGACATCTTCCTTTCCCAGAGAAGGAAGCATGCACTGAGCCCTGTTTGACACACGAGCAGTCCAGAACGTGTCTCTCTCTCTCTCCCCCCCCACCTTCCCGGCAGCTCTGGCTTCCAAGCACATGGACCTCAAGCAGGTGGAACTGGATACCGCGGCCGCCAAGGTGGACGAGCTCTCCAAGCAGCTGGAGTCTCTCTGGACGGGCAGCGCTGGCCAGTCCAGCGTCTCACAGAAGGTACGGCAAAGGGCCGAGTGAGGCTAGGGGACAGCGGCCTTGCAGTAATGCCGCTGTTTGGGGGGCGGATGGGGACTGGGGGGGTCCAGAGGAAGGGGGAGGGTTGGTGGCTTCCGGAGTGTGTCAGCGGAGCCAGAGTTCGCACCTGGTGTTCAAGAGATGTTTGCAGACTCATTGGAGCGTAGCCCCACCTTGTCATAGAATCACAGAGAGTTGAAAGGGACTTCCAGGGTCATCTAGTCCAACCCCCTGCACAATGCAGGACATTCACAGCCCCCCACGCACACCCAGTGACCCCTGCTGCATGCCCAGGAGCACGGGATACAAGCTGATTTTGAGATACATGGCTGATCTCCTGGTGACGTGTTGGATGGTGAGGCACTGCTGTGCGTGGGAATCGTGGCCTCTAGAACCTGAGCTACTGGCTTCCTTGTGAACTGGCTCCGCTGGTGGACCTCCTGATGGCCCCTGATGTGCCACTGTGTGGCACAGAGTGTCGGCCTGGATGGGCCTTTGGCCTGATCCAACATGGCTTCTCTTACGTTCTTATGTCCGGGGCAAGGGATTCTCTGTCTTCTTGGTGCCTGAGGGAGGCAACAGTGGGAGGGCTTCTGGAGTTCTGGTCTTGCTAGTGGACCTCCTGATGGCCCCTGGGTTTTGGCCCCTGTGTGACACAGTGCTGGACTGGATGGGCCATCGGCCTGATCCAACATGGCTTCTCTTACGTTCTTATGTCTGGGGCAAGGGATGCTCTGTGTTCTTGGTGCTTGGGGGGGTAAGAGAGAGAGGGCTTCTGGAGTTCTGGCCCTGCTGGTGGATCTCCTGATGGCCCCTGGTCTTTTTGGCCACTGTGTGACACAGAGCGTTGGACTGGATGGGCTGTTGGCCTGATCCAACATTGGCTTCTCTGATGTTCTTATATCTGGGGCAAGGGATGCTCTGTATTCTTGGTGCTTGGGGGGGGGGGCAACAGTGGGGGGGCTTCTAGTGGCCCGGCCCCACTGCTGGACCTCCTGATGGCACCTGGTATTTCTGGCCACTGTGTGACACAGAGTGCTGGACTGAATGGGCCATTGGCCCGATCCAACATGGGCTTCTCTCTTGTGTTCTTATGGCCTGTTTGCCCAGAAGTCCTCGGTCTGAAACTTGGACTGTTTTGCTCAACGTAAACATGTCCTGATCTCGTCAGATCTGGGAAGCTCAGCAGGGTCGGCCCTGGTGTTTAGTGCTTGGATGGGAGACCCCTGAGGAAGCCCAGGGTTGCTACGCAGAGGCAGGCAAGGGCAAACCACCCTCTGAACGTCCCTTGCCCTGAAAACTCCCCGGGGTTGCCGTAAGTCAGCTGTGATTTGATGGGAAATACCAGCGAACTGGGATAGGTAACATCCCGCCTGCCTACCGTTATTCCATGTACGAAAAGGGATTTCTGGGAACGTCCCTGATGGAGACCGGCTCCTCAGCGCTTCACCTCGGCTACCCACAGGCCGCCTGGCTCCCTGGCTGTCAGGTAGTCAGGACTGAGGGAAGGCGAAGGTGGTATGCGAGGGAAGTACAGAGAAAGAGAGGCAGCGGGCGGGGTGGCAGGCTGGAGTGGCGAGAAATGTGCTGGGCTAGGCCCATGGAGACCCAGGTTCAAATCCCCACACGGCCATGGGTGGCTTTGGGCCGGCCGGTCCCCTTCGGCCTAGGCCACCTCACAAGATTGTTGTGAGGCAGGCCTGTCGCCACAGTGGGGTGTTTTGGGGCCACGCCCCCTTAATTAAAAGCCCTGCCCCCCCCAATAGCCATGCCAGGAATCTTATTTTTGCATGTTTCCTAAAGGCCCATGGGAAAGACTCACCATGCCCTAGGTGGTCTACAGCAGGACTGAGCTAGCAGAAAGGTGGGAGGGTCTTACGAGGAAAGGCTGAAAGAGTCGGGTCTGTTTCGCCTGGAAAAGAGAAGGCTTAGAGGGGACATGATTGAACTCTTCAAGTATCTGAAGGTCTGTCATGTAGAAGATGGAGCAGATCTGTTCTCTCTTGCTCCGGATTGCAAGACTAGATCTAATGGGTGGAGGTTACAAGGGAGTCGTTACCGACTAAATATCAGGAGAAACTTCTTAACTATCAAAGTGGTTGAGTCGTGGAACAGTCTGCCTCGGGAGGGGGTGGATGCTCCTTCGCTGGACGTTTTCAAGCGGAGGCTGGACGACCCTCTTTCGGGTATATTGTAGGTATGTAGGGCTGTCTTTCGGCCTATGCTCCTGCAGAGTGCAGGGGGCTGGACTAGATGACCTGCAAGGTCCCTTCCAACTCTAACGTTCTATGATTCTATGAAAGGGGGATTGTAGGAGATTTATTGAAGGTACCACTCTTGAGGGCCCTTCTAATTTATTTATTTATTTCGACTTCTATCCCGCCTTGTCTGGCAAGCAGGCTCAAGGCGGCTTACCGTGAGTTAAAATTACAATAAAACACAGATAAAATTCCAACAATAATATATAAAGTGCAGATTAAGTACAAATAGCGAAGTGCGGATGGCAATTGTCGTAAGATGGTCCAGTATGACTAGACCAGGATCCCAGTAGAGCGCCTGTAAGCTTTCTTGCCCAGTGGAAGCGAACTCGAAAGGCACTTAAATGCCTTCTGAAGGCAAATAAAGGCCCTTTGAGCTGTTTTTCCCCCTAGGAATTGACGCACGTGCTACCCTCTCTCTTGAAAGGGAGGCCTAGAGACGGGCTCGGAGCTTCCCCCTTTAAAGACAGGCGTTCAGGTTAATTTCATTAACTGTAATTTAACTGACCCCCTAAAAATTTAAGTCCCCCCCCCCCGAACCAAAAAAATTCCTTGCAAATCTGTTGCGAGGACAGGACAGAAGGGAGAACCGTGTTCTGGGTGCGAGTTTCTAGGTGGCAGGCCAGGACAAAGAGGGATCAAGAAAAGGGTCAGCAGCTGTCTGGCCAGGTATTCCCCCGGGGGGGGGGGACTGCCTTTTCCGCACCTGTGGTTTGCACTTCACCTGTGTCTTTGCTTTTGGCAGGGGGACTGGCCCAGCACCAGTTCCTGGTCCTCCCAAGACCCCCCTGTCCGGACGGTCCCCATCACCGTCTCCCCGCCCCACCAGTCGCCTTGGAAGAGCGCCTCCCTGGACTCATCGGAGAGCTACTCTTCCTCCTACTCCTTCAACGAGAACTCGGCCGGTTTGTCCCCGGTGACTTCCTACGGCTCCCTCCCGGCCAAGTCGACGCTCGGCCGGCCCACCTCCCCGCGGCCTTCCATCTTCCTCCATCCTGAGCTGGACCGAGCCACATCCCCCCGGCCGAAGGTGCTGCCGGTCCCGTACGAGTCGATGCCCGGCGCCGTGGGCCACCCGTCCTCCCCTCGCTTCTACCGGTCGGCTGGATCCTTGGAGCGCCAGTACGATTACAAGCCCTACTCCGGGCCGACGGGCCGCGCCGGTTCTCCGCGGCTGCCGACGGACGGCTCGGGGCCGCCGATGTTTTTCCCGGACCGAGCGCCTTCTCCGCGGCCACCTCTGCCGCCGCCGTATGAGAACCACAGCATGTACCCCTCGATGCCAAACACCTTCCCGCCCTTCCGGGCTCAAGGTAATGGCCGGATGTGTACTGCATTTTGCAGGGTGGAGGTAGTGATGCCAGCCTCCAGGCGGGACCTGGAGATTCCCCGGAGTTACAACTCATCTCCAGACCGCAGAGATCAGTTCCCCTGGAGAAAATTGGCTGCTTTGGAGGGTGGACTCTATGGCATTGTACCCCACTGAGGTATCTCCCTAGGCCCCACCCACAAATCTCCCAACCTGGAGTTGGTGTCCTTAGGCAGAATTCCCTAGCATTTAATAATCACTGAGAAAAATTAGATGGAGTATTAAGACTGAGGTTTAGATAGCTTCTTGTTTGTATATACTGTAAAGAGCCAGTTTGGTGTAGTGGTTAAGAGCGAGGACTCTGATCTGGGAGAGCTGGGTTTGATTCCCCACTCCTCCACCTGCTGCTGCTAGTGTGACCTTTGGTCAGTTACAAGTTCTCTCAGAGCTGTTTTCTCAAGTGCAGTTCTCAAGAGAGCTCTCTCAGCCCCACCTACCTCACAGGGTGTCTGTTGTGGGGAGGGGAAGGGAAAGGAGATTGTCAGCCGCTCTGAGACTCCTTTGAGTGGTGGATGGCTGGGTATAAATCCAATCTCCTCCTCCTCCTCCTTCTCCTCCTCCTTTTCCTGTTATTTTGTGCTTTGAAAAAAAATCAAGAGGGTTATTGCTGAGGGGCGCTTCGTTTTCTAAGAATCCAAACATCCACTCTTTAAGAAACGAAGCAAGTTGCAGGTCCCTGTGCATACAAAGAGCACACAGGAGGTGCTAGAAAGCCCGAGGAGTTCCTCGCTAGATTTCCAGGCACTGCGGCTTCAACGTGCTTTTTAGCTTTTTGCGTCACCCAGCGACGAGTGGAATCAGGCACGCAAATGAGTAAAAACTGCAGGATACACGTTGCAGAAGGAGAGGTTGTAGCAGAGCCCCTGCGTGGCTTGCAGGAGTTGCAGAGTCAGGCCTTGGCGATATGCAGTAAAAAGCTTCTGGGCGGCAGCAGTTCTCGGAGACTCTGGAGGGAGACCACCGAGCTAGCTAAGCCCGAGGGTCCCACTGGGCAGGAAGCCACCCTGTGTACACAAAGTCATGAGATCTGTCCTGATCTGGCCAATGAAAGTTCCTCTCTTCCTGTTCAGAGATTTGTTTTAAGGCAGCGTGCGGGAAGGGGGGGGGGACTCTGGCTCTGCGGCCACAAAAGCACCAACGGGGCCTGTCTTTCCTCCGGCAGATGATTTGGTGCTTCGGAGGAGAGTGCAGAAGGCCTGGAACGAGTCTGACCTGGACGTGGCGTATGAGAAGAAGCCAGCCCACCCGGTTGGCTACGAAAGTGAGTATGGAAACCAGCGTGGTCTAGTGTGGTCGAAGCGTTGGTTAAAGCGCTCTGGGAGAAACCAGGTTCGAATCCCCTCTTTGCCCTGGAAGCTTCCTGGGTAACCTTGGGCCGGGCACACTCTCTTAGCCCCACATACGCCGCATAGTCGTTGTGTGGGTAAAGCAGAGGAGAGGAGGGTGTGATGTCGGCCATTTGGGCGGAATGTAAGTACAGAAAATGAACGTGGCAGGGGAGGCCGTGTTTGATTGGCTGCTCATCCCAGCTTCCTGTCTTGTGGTTGGAAGGAAGCAACCAGTCAGAGGTCCCACCCCCGGATGTCACGGTGGGTGGAGAGAGTGGGCGAGAAGCCCCCTGGAGCACCCTGCCTCCCACCACAGTATTTCTCCTTCCTTTTTTTGGGGGGGGGTTATTTCACTGTTGTTTGACGTTTCAAAGTAATACAGAAATACACAATTGCGAGTAGAAATTACAAAATCTTGCAAACGAGAGTCAAAATATGTTTCAGTCAATGCTCCCTCCAAGCTGTGGAGTCTTGTGAGCAAAAATTCTACTTTCTGAGCTACTACTGGCATTAAAGTTGTGAGTGAGCGATTTGGCTCCTGCATTAATTAGTTCGCTCTGGAGCCCCATCCTTCCTGAGCGAAAACAAAAATGTGTGAGCCGGAGGCTAAAAAACTGTGAGCTGGCTCACATTAACTCAGCTTAGAGGGAACACTGGTTTCAGTATATTTACTCATCTAGTAACGTGAGGGTAACAATGTAGCAGTCTTAATATTGTGTCAGTTATCAACAGTGCTCTTAAGAATTAAAGTATGTTTAATAAAGTTCTGTACTCTTTAAAAGAGCTTTCTGGAAATTGGTTTTATATTCCTAGAAGATCAGATAAACGTCAACGGTGCCTTTAGTGCAGGGCTCATTATTAGTTAGGTGCAGGGCTAATTTCCTGCAGGAGCGCACAGGAGCGGAGCTCTGGCAGTAAAGAGCCCAGGGGGCGGGCACAAGCAACAAGCCCCACCCAGTCAGAGCAAGAAGCAGCCGGGTAAGTTGCAGAGCTCCCCCCCCCAGCCCCCCGGTCCAAAACAGTCCAGTGGCACCTTTAAGACCAGGTTTTATTCAGGTACAAGCTCTCCCTCCTCTGTGAGGACAGATCTGCAGCCCCCCCCCCAGCTAGCAATCCAAAACAGTCCAGTGGCGCCTGAGCGGTGGGTGTTGCCTTCTGACACACTTCTGGTGACGTCAGGGGTGTGTGGCACATGCAAATGAGTTATGCTAATGAGTTATGCTAATGAGCTCCTGCACCTCTTTTTCTACAAAATGACCCCTGGTTAGGTGTAAATCATTTTGAGATAAATCGGGTTATGTGGTTGGATATCAGATGCAGTTATGTATTCTATAAACGGAGACCATTTCTTTAAAAAGTTGGAGCGTTGTGGGAAGCAGTCGACTTGTCGTAAAGAATCTGTTATCTTTTCCATAAGGAGGAGGTCCCGGACTTTCGATAACCAATCATCTATCGTGTTTCTCCTTCCAGGAGGAGACCCTCACGGGGGGCTGCGTCAGAGTGCGCCGGGGCTGCCCCTGGCCCCTTGGAGGGAATCCAGTTTGGACGGTGGGGGCGCCGGGCAAGGCAAGGTGAGTAGGACGCCCTGCACTTGGACGGCTGTGTATTTCCACGGGGCTTGTGTAGGGAGACTTCCCGTGGATCGTGGCCCACGAGGAGCCCTGGAAGGAGAGCAAAAAAGTGCTAAAAACAGGCAGTCGAGGTGAATCTCTGATGGAAGCGTACATTTGGGCTCTCCTGCAGGGCGTCCCCCATGTGAGGGAAGCGGGTGGGCGGGCTGGGGTGTTCTTTCTGGTCCCCTAGACAGAAATGGGGGGGGCGTGGCATGCAGAAGGTCCCACGTTCAGTCCCCAACCTCTCCAGTTAAAAGGACCAGGCAGGAGGTGATGGGAAAGACCTCCGCCTGAGACCCTGGAGAGCTGTCAAGAGGGGCCGTGGCTCAGTGGCAGAGCCTCCACTTGGCATGCAGAAGGTCCCAGGTGCAATCCCCGGCATCTCCAGTTAAAAGGGACCAGGCAGGAGGTGATGGGAAAGACCTCCGCCTGAGACCCTGGAGAGCTGTCAAGAGGGGCCGTGGCTCAGTGGCAGAGCCTCCACTTGGCATGCAGAAGGTCCCAGGTGCAATCCCCGGCATCTCCAGTTAAAAGGGACCAGGCAGGAGGTGATGGGAAAGACCTCCGCCTGAGACCCTGGAGAGCTGTCAAGAGGGGCCGTGGCTCAGTGGCAGAGCCTCCACTTGGCATGCAGAAGGTCCCAGGTGCAATCCCCGGCATCTCCAGTTAAAAGGGACCAGGCAGGAGGTGATGGGAAAGACCTCCTCCTGAGACCCTGGAGAGCTGCTGCCAGTCTGAGTAGGCAGTACTGATTTTGACGGATTAATGGTCTGATTCAGTATAAGCCAGGTTCGTGTGTGTCCACGTGCAAACTATAGTGGGTGCAAAAACTAGGGTTGTTATACTCTGCCTTCCATTTCTGCAGTGCCATGACAATAACTAGGCGTGTTCCTGTTGTCAGGGAGGGTCTGTGGGTCAGACTAGCGTCTCTGCTTGGCATGCAGAAGGTCCCAGGTTCAATCCACGGCCTCTCCAGCTAAAGTTTCAGATTACAGGTGATCTGAGAGAACTCCGCCTGAGACCCCGGAGAGCCGCTGCCAGTCTGAGTAGGCAATACTGACATTGATGGAATCAGCAGTCTGATTCAGTAGCCAGTTTGGTGTAGAAGTTAAGGGCGCGGACTCTAATCTGGGGGAACTGGGTTTGATTCCCCACTCCTCCACTTGCAGCTGCTGGTGTGACCAAGGGTTAGTCACAAGTCCTTTCAGAGCTGTTCTAGAAAGGGCAGTTCTCTCAGAGCTCTCTCAGCCCCACCTACCTTGCAGGCTGTCTGTTGCGGGGAGGGGAAGGGAAAGGAGTTTGTAAGCTGCTCTGTGACATCTTCGGGTAGTGAAGGGTGGGGTATAAATCCAATTCTCTTCTCCTTCTCCTCCACATGCAGCTGCTGGTGTGACCTTGGGTCAGTCACAAGTTCTCTCAGAGCTGTTCTCTCAAGGGCAGTCCTCGGGAGAGCTCTCTCAGCCCCACCCGCCTCACAGGGTGTCTGTTGTGGGGAGGGGAGGGGAAGGGAAAGGAGTTTGTAGGCCGCTCTGAGACTCCTTCGGGTAGTGAAAGGCGGAGTATAAATCCAATCTCTTCTCTTCTTCTTCTTCCGTGCGTTCATGTGTGCTTCTTCTCCCCAGGAGGAGCATTATGGGATGCACAGCGCCACTTTGCCCCGGAACTACAAGGTCTCCCCGCTGGCCAGCGAGCGCCGCTCCGAGGGCTCCTTCCGCCGCTCCCTCCCCGCCAACCCGGCGGGCACTCTGCCCCGCAACTGGCAGTTCGCCCAGCAGCCCATCTCTCGCATCCCCATGCCGCCCCCCAGCCCCCAGGGGAGCCGCCCCAAGCGCCACAAGCCCCTGCCCCTCTCCATGATCTTCCGGCTGCAGAACGCCTTCTGGGAGTACGGGGCGTCGGGCACGAAGCTCCCCCTCGCGCAGGGGCCGCCGGGGTCCCCCCTCTTCCGTCCCCTCCCCAAGCAGGCGCCGCACCAGCCGCTCACGCCGACCCAGCATCACATGAGGATGGCGCCGTCCGGGAGCGAAGGTGAGTGAGCCACCTCTGATGGGGGGGGGGAGGCGCCCGCCCTGGGGTGCTCAGCAGTGTTCCCTCTAAGCCGAGTTCGTGTGAGCCGGCTTACAGTTTTTTAGCCTCCGGCTCACACATTTTTGTCTTCGCCCAGGAAGGATGGGGCTCCAGAGCTAGCTGATTTCTGCAGGAGCCCAGTCGCTCGCTCACAACTTTGATGCCAGGAGCTCACAAAGTAGAGTTTTTGCTCACAGGACTCCACAGCTTAGAGGGAACCTTGGTGCTCAGCTGGGCCATGTTGTGAAGCCGAGCGGAGTCCGTGCTCCCCAAATGCGCGCCCTGAGCGGAGAACAGCGCCCCCCTCTGTTGAATCCTGAGCAAAGCGTAAAGCGCTCCGGGCAGTTGGAACAGTCACTTCTTGGCCTCTGGCTTCTCTTACGCTTAAACACCTTGAAGGTGGAAGAACCTACCATATCCCTGGGCAACCGAACCCACCACTAAACGGCCCTCATTGTTAAAACGTTTTCCCTAATATCCCGCCCTTCTCTCCGTAGCTGATTAGTTAGAACTGTAGTAACAGACGGGTCTTTTCCAGCTCAGGTATTGATTAGTTCGTATCCGGCAGCTGATCTACCCCATCTTGTGACAAATGGAGCACTCAGATTTTGTCACTGTATTTTACTGTTTTATATTATGTGTTTTTATTGTTTTAATCTCGGCACTTTGTGCCCTTGTTAACCGCCCTGAGCCTTTGGGGTAGGGCGGGATACAAATCTAAGGATAGATAAATAAACAAATAAACAAATAAATAAATCAATCACTGTGGCAGAGTAGCTGCCGTTGGTTCCCGGAGCTGAAGGGCAGGACGTTCAACTAGATTCGTGACATTTCCCCCTAGAAGTTAAACCCTGTCGGTCGTCTCCCCGCCCTTGTCTCCAGGCAACAGCCGAGCCGTGCCCATGGAGGTGCCAGCCGAGCCAGTCCGCGTGGTGCCCATCACCCTGTTGACGGGCGAGACGGAGCCAGAACTGGAAAGCCTTCTGCCGGGTGGCGAGTCCCCAGAGGTGGACGAGGTCGCCCGGCCGCTGAGCCCCACCCGGCTGCAGCCGGTCCTCCCGCCGGAAGCCCAGAAGGTCCCGGAGTTCGAGGAGGTGGCCCGCGTCCTGGCAGAGATGCCCAGGCCCCTGAAGCGCCGCGGCTCCATGGAGCAGTGCCCCAGCCTGGCCCTGCCCCCCACCCACAAGAAGCAGTACCAGCAGATTATCAGCCGGCTCTTCCACCACCATCCCCGCAAGGAGGAGGCCGTCCCGGTGGGGGAGGCGGCCCCCCCGGCAGATCTCGTGCCCATCAGCGAGGCCGCCGAGCAGAAGGCACCAGGGACGCCCTTGGCACCGGCCCCTGTGCCCCCACCCCAGAGCCCCGCGATGCCCGTGCCTTCCTTTCTAGACACGCCTGAGAGTCCAGCGATGGTCTCCGCTGTTCACAGCCCGGTAAGTCTGCATCCAAAGACCCCTTGATGGGGTCTGAACTGGCAGAGACTGATCAAGAGAGAGATCTTGAAGTCGTAGTAGATAACTCACTGAAAATGTCGAGACAGTGTGCGACTGCAATAAAGAAGGCCAATGCTATGCTGGGGATTATTAGGAAGGGTATTGAAAACAGATCAGCCAATATAATAATGCCCCTATATAAATCAATGGTGAGACCTCATTTGGAATACTGTGTGCAGTTCTGGGCACCACACCTTAAAAAGGATATTATAGCTTTGGAAAAAGTGCAGAAAAGGGCAACTCGAATGATAAAAGGGTTGGAACACTTTCCCTATGAGGAAAGGTTAAAGCATGGGCCTTTGGCCTGATCCAGCATTGGCTCCTCTTATGTTCTTATGACCCTTCCTGCCCCTGTGACGTGACACATTTCTGAAGCAGAGCAGCCGATGCGCAGCCCCCCATATCCCTGGTGGTGTGCAGCCTCTAGCGGCAGTGACCGAACGAGAGAGCGGCACTCTGATCGGCTCCTTCCACCCAGGAAACCGTTGGCCCCGATCCCAGTTGCGTTGGGAGATCCCGTGTCACCTGTGACCATTCTTTGTGTGTGCCTCCCGCAGTGGGGACTCGAAAATAACAGAACCCGCAACCAGACAAAATGACCAATGCACCGTAATAAAACGCAAAAATATATCACTGAGAGTTTATATGTAGGTAAAGGTCATGAAAAGGGCTGCCGTGGCTCAAGTGGTTAAGACACTGAGCTGCGGATCGGAAGGTCGGTCGTTCAGCAGTTCGAGACCCGAGTGCCGCATGACGGAGTGAGCTCCCGTCTCCGGCCCCAGCTCCTGCCAACCTAGCAGTTCGAAAGCAAGGAATTGCAAGGAGATAAATAGGTACCGCTTCGGTGGGAAGGTAACAGTGTTCCGTGCGCCTCGGCGTGTAGTCATGCCGGCCACATGACCACGGAAAAGTCTTTGGACAGCGCTGGCTCTTCGGCTTGGAAACGGAGATGAGTCGGATTCTGGAGTCCGATTCGACTGGCTTTCGAGCAAGGGAAGCCGTTACCTTTACTTTACCTAAAGGTCATGAAAATGGTGTGGTGCCCGGATAAGAGTATATATAAATGAGGATGTTTTGGAATGACTGTCTGCTTTAATGACTCTGACAATGTTAACAGCTATTAATTAATGGATGCACTGTGATTAGTTCCACTGATGAAGTGAGCCGAAACGAGGCCTTTATATCCGGAATCCTCGTGTGACTTCTGCCTGACTTTGTGTGACTTCTGCCTGATTTCTTTTTGGCTTCTGCCTGATTTTTTGGCTTCTGCCTGACTTCTGACGTTCTAATCCCTTTGGACCGATACTTTAGACTTTTTTGGGATCCCATTTGTTTGACCATTCTCTGACTAATAGTTTGTGCCGTATGGTATTCTGTACTCCTCGTATATGTGATTATGTTATGTTGCTTAATTCTGTATTGAATTATATATTTTCATGACCTTTACCTCCATGTAAATTCTCAGTTATATATTTTTGCATTTTACTACAGTGTATTTGTTATTTTTGTGTTTGTATACACACTGTAATCCTTGTGTATTCTCCTGTAATGGGAAGGCACTCTACACATGCTCAGAGGGGTTCATTCTTGCTTTGTTTTTACAAGTGGAGGTGTTGGGGCTTGTTCCCTCCCACCCTGAGTCCACATGGGGACGGCAATGCACTCTGTACGCACACAGGGGCATGCCTGTGCTTACAACTCCTTTGCCTGCTCCTGGAATGATTGTCCTGAAATTCTGGCTCGGGGTTTTAGCCGCCATGTGAAGTGGATGCTCTCTGTCGCCTTCTCCGTAACCGTCTCCCTCCCCTGGTTTGCGTACAGGAGAAGCGCTCTGCCCTGCGCAAAGTCTCTTCGCCACGGAAGCGGCCGAAGCAGAGGGCCCGCCTCAACCCCCTGGTTCTCCTCCTGGATGCAGCGCTGACCGGCGAGTTGGAGGTGGTGAAGGAAGCCGTGGCGGAGGTGAGAAGGCACAGCCATTGGGGTCGGCTGGGCTGGATTGGGGCCGGGGGGGTCCTCAGGTCCGTAGCCTGGATTTCATGGCTTGTGGGGCAACTGTTTTTCTGGTGGGGCTGAAGTTCTCAGTGCAGAAAGAAAAGCCATTTAGACGATAGAAAGCTGTGACCAGGATAGATCTCTAAACTGCAAGCTGTCAACCGCTTTAGACGACAGTTCTCAGCTGCTGCAAGTTAATTACTTCTGCCAGCCCAAGCAACACTTCTGATAACAAGCCGGCAGGTGGGGGTGATAACTACACCAGTTTGGTGTTGTGGTTAAGTGCGCAGACTCTGATCTGGGAGAACCGGGTTTGATTCCCCACTCCTCCACTTCTACCTGCTGGATGACCTTGGGCAAGCCGTAGCTCAGATAAGAGCTGTTCTTGAAAAAGAGCAGTTTCTGTCAAGAGCTCTCTCAGCCCCGCCTACCTCACAGGGTGTCTGTTGTGGGGAGGGGAAGGGAAAGGAGTTTGTAAGCCGCTCTGAGACACCTTCGGGTAGTGAGAGAAATCCAATCTCTTCTTCTTCTTCTTCTATAGTCAAAAAAGCTAACACTTAGGAGGCAGAAAAACTGTCTTAAAGGAGACCAGTTTCTTGACACAAAGTTAGGAGGTATCCTAGAGGTCACCTACTCCAACCCCCTTGCTCAGTATGGGAATCAGTCAACTGCAGCACCCCACTCTGCTTAAAGGAGCCCATGCCTTTAAAAAAATGTTTCTAAATGATTGAAAAAAGCATTTACAGGAGAAATTCTTGTGGGGCTGTGCCTTTAAGAAAGGGGGTGGAGCCCCTGAAAGTCCCACTGTAGCTATGGGCCTGGGGTGGGTGGGCTGTCAGCTGGAAGTCGAGGGGCAAACTTTGTGTTCAGCTGATGGCAAACTTTTGTCAGTGGGGCAAGACTGGCGAGAGGCCAGCTGGTTTATTTCCCAAGCTGTTTTGGCGGCAGCGCTTTACTAAACGTTTCAGACGGCAAGTTCTAGCAGGGTCCGCGCGTGATAATGGCACGATGGTAAACAAAAAAACGATGCCAAGGGACTTGGTAGTTCTGTAGCACAGTATGCATGTGATTGCGGGGGTCTGAGCAACAGCCCTGTTAGGTAGGCCAGGATCTGGTCATCCCCTTGTTATAGACCAGGAAGCTGACTAAGGACAGGGTGGTGGCCTCAGGGCGCTGCGGGACTTCAGGACTGTTGTCCGCTCCTCACAGGGCTGCCCTGTAGGCATAATTGCTACACGGCCGGTGTGACTCCCTGCCAGAGGTGGTGAGCTTTCTAGATTTTCTTTTTCTGGATTCCTTCCTTGTGTACGGTTGGGTGCCTGGCCTCTCTGGCAGCCATTGTGAACGTTCTAGGGTTTCTAGGAGCCAGTTTGGTGTGGTGGTTAAGAGCACGGACTCTGATCTGGGAGAGGACTGGGTTTGATTCCCCACTTCTCCACATGCAGCTGCTGGTGTGACCTTGGGTCATTCATACGTTCTTTCAGAGCTGTTCCCTCACGAGCCGTTCTCGAGAGAGCTCTCTCAGCCCCACCTGCCTCACAGGGTGTCTGTTGTGGGGAGGGGAAGGAGATTGTAAGCCCCTCTGAAACTCCTTCGGGTAGTGAAGTGCGGAGTATAAATCCAATCTCTTCTTCTCCTCCTTCTCCACACACGGCTGCCAGTGTGGCCTTGGGTCAGTCACAGGTTCTCTCAGAGCTGTTCTCTCAAGGGCAGTCCTTGAAAGAGCTCTCTCAGCCCCACCGACCTCACAGGGTGTCTGTTGCGGGGAGGGGAAAGGGAAGGAGATTGTAAGCCCCTCTGAGACTCCTTCGGGTAGTGAAGGGCCATGGGGTATAGACCCAATCTCTTCTTCTTCATCATCTTCCTCCTCTTCTTTCTCCTCTTCCTCCTCCTCCCTGTTTGTCCCACCTACCTCTCAGGGTGTCTGTTGTGGGGAGGGGAAGGGGAAGGAGATTGTAAGCCCCTCTGAGACTCCTTCGGGTAGTGAAGGGCGGAGTATAAATCCCATCTTTTCTCCTCCTCCTCCTTCTGCACACGCAGCTGCCAGTGTGGCCTTGGGTCAGTCACAGGTTCTCTAAGAGCTGTTCTCTCAAGGGCAGTCCTTGAAAGAGCTCTCTCAGCCCCACCTACCTCTCAGGGTGTCTGTTGTGGGGAGGGGAAGGGGAAGGAGATTGTAAGCCGCTCTGAGACTCCTTCGGGTATAGAACCAATCTCTTCTTCTTCATCATCTTCCTCCTCTTCTTTCTCCTCTTCCTCCTCCTCCCTGTTTGTATATGGTATGGTGTCTTACCCGAAAGAAGGAGCAAGCCCCAAAAGGAGATTGATAGTGGCATAGAATAAAGTTGAATTTAAATTTGCGGGAGGGGCACGGCCTCTTTGAAACCAGGCAGCTGGTCGGCCTGGGTGTGTCCGTTCCCCAGGGCTTTCCCTAACGGATGACCACCACGCTTTAAAAAAATGTGCAGTTATTCGAAGCCTAATAGTTACCGTATTGAAGAGTCGAGGGGCGGTCCGCCAGTTTGGTGTAGTGGTTAAGTGCGCGGACTCTAATCTGGGAGAACTTGCACCTGGCTGGATGACCTTGGGCAAGCCATAGTTCTGATAAGAGCTGTTCTTGAAGAAGAGCAGTTTCTGTCAGAGCTCTCTCAGCCCCACCTACCTCACATGGTGTCTGTTGTGGGGAGGGGAAGGGAAAGGAGTTTGTAAGCCGCTCTGAGACACCTTTGGGTAGAGAAGGGTGGGGTATAAATCCAATCTCCTCCTTCTCTCTGTGTTCTTTGCTCCTGGGAGGTCTGTAGCCAGGGATTTCAATCCCATTCTGCAAACACCTATTTCTTGGACGCAGAAGTCCCCAGGCTCAGTCTGCAGCTGCATTTCCAGTTAACAGATCTCGGAAATCGGGTCACGGAAAGACCTCGGAGCTAAGAATCTTGGGGTGGGCCCCCGCCAATGGGAAGAGGCGAGACACAGGCAGGGCCCCCGGTCAGGGGCCCCGGTTTTCTAACCTGGGGTCAGGACAGCCTCAGGTGTTCAGGCCAAGCGGAAAAGAGGCAAAATTGGGCTCCCCGCAGACAAGGAAGGGGTGTGTGTCTGACCTGGCGTGTGGGAAATGTGACTTTGTAAACTCACTAGAAGGAGAAGAAAAGACCCAGCTTGCTCCAAGAGGCAAGAGATGGCGAGAGCTGTTGAGGTTCAGAGAAAGGGAAAGTCCTTAAAAAGAAGAAGAAGAGACTGGATTTATCCCTGCCCCTTCACTCGGAGTCTCAGAGCGGCTTAGAAACTCCTTTCCCTTCCCCTCCCCACAACAGACACCCACTTAGGTAGGTGGGGCTGAGAGAGCTCTGACAGAAACTGCTCTTTTTCAAGGACAGCTCTGAGAGAACTTGTGACTGGCCCAAGGTGCAAGTGGCGGCGTGGGGAATCAAACCCAGTTCTTCCAGATTAGGGTCCGCGTACTTAACCACTGCACCAAACTGGCTCTCACCAAACTCATGAGAGCTTACAGGATCCTGTGGGGTGGGCCGATTTTGCCGACGAGAGTTTTCAAATTGTTCCTCCTCCTACCTTGAAATCTCTCCCCCCCCCAGCTGAATGACCCAAGCCAGCCGAACGACGAGGGCATCACCGCCCTCCACAACGCCATCTGCGGTGCCAACTACAACATCGTGGACTTCCTCATCAACATCGGCGCCAACGTCAACTCCCCCGACAGCCACGGATGGTGAGTCTCAGAGAAGGGGGGGGGAGCATGCCTTCCTGTCCCCCCTGCCCAGTCACAGGGGCAGCCGCACGCCCCATAAGCGGGCACCCGCCATCTCCACCGTACAGATTGCCCGCTTGACGCAGTCACAGGGGCAGCCGCACGCCCCATAAGAGGGCACCCGCCATCTCCACCGTACAGATTGCCCGCTTGACGCGTCTCGTCCCTCCCTCTCAGGATCACACTGCACTGTGGCGCCTCTTGTAAGGAGTAAGTATGCAAGGACTTCCAGTGAAAAACAATAAAAGTCATTCACTGAACACTGGGGATAAGGTGCCGTTTCTCTGCCAGGCCTTTCTTAAAGGTCAGCACTCCCAGTTCGGCCGTCTGACTCCTTCTGCTTCCAAACAAAATATCAACACGAGGCTCTTGCTGGTTGATATATTTATAGTCCAAAATACAAAAAAAGCAGTCGAAGATGTACCGGCTATACAACCTTTTCGAGAATCCTTTCTAAAGACTGAACTTATATTAAAGCCACACCTACAAACTCAATCTCCAGTGCTGAAGCTCCTAATTCTGGCACAGCATTAATCTCTCTAATGAGGCATTTTCCTCCCCTTTCTCACAGCTCTGGGCAATGCTCCCTCTAAGATGTGGAGTCTTGTGAGCAAAAATTCTACTTTGTGAGCTATTGGCATTAAAGTTGTGAGTGAGTGATTTGGCTACTGCATAAATTAGTTTGCTCTGGAGCCATTCTTCCTGAGCTAAGACAAAAATATGTGAGCCAGAGGCTATACCACTTCAGTGGGAAGGTAACAGCGTTCCGTGCATCTTGGTGTTTAGTCATGCCGGCCACATGACCACGGAAACGTCTTCGGACAGCGCTGGCTCTTCGGCTTTGAAACGGAGATGAGCACCGCAACCCTCGAGTCGGACTCCACTGGCTTTCGAGCAAGGGAGACCTTTACCTTTACCTTTTAAACCAGTACTACATGTATGCGATCCAGTTTCTAGAGTTAGACAAACGAAGACAAATCCAAACTCACATTAAGACCAATTGGTGCAATAGAATCATAGAATCGTAGAATGTTAGAGTTGGAAGGGACCTTGCAGGTCATCTAGTCCAACCCCCTGCACTCTGCAGGAGCATAGCCAAAAGAGAGCCCTACAACATACCCGAAAGATTCCAGCCTCCGCTTGGAAACGTCCAGCGAAGGAGCATCCACCACCTCCCGAGGCAGACTGTTCCACTGCTCAACCACTCTTACAGTTAGGAAGTTTCTCCTGATATTTAGCCGGTAACGACTCCCTTGTAATTTCCACCCATTCGATCTAGTCTTGCAATCTGGAGCCAGAGAGAAGAGATCTGCTCCCTCTTCTACATGACAGCCCTTCAGATACTTGAAGACTGCATTCATGTCCCCTGTAAGCCTTCTCTTTCCCAGGCTAAACATACCCAACTCTTTCAACCGTTCCTCATAAGACTTGGATTCCAACCCTCTCACCGTCCTGTTTGCCCTCTACTGGGCACACTCGAGCTTGTCAACGTCCTTCCTAAAATGTGGTGCCCAAAACTGGACACAGGACTCCAGGTGAGGCCTGACCATAGCAGAACAGAGCGGAACCACCACCTCCCGTGATCGGGAGAACGAAGTTTATGTATGAACCATGCCTCTTTTTGTAATAAAATATGACCAGTGTCCTCAGTATTATATTTATGTGGGTTTATACTGATAAATAACACAGTACCTTAAGCTTTCAGGGGCATGTCCCTTTTTCGTGCCAGTGTTCAAGGATTCTAGACTTATCGCTCTAGAACACTTCCCCACATAAATTTTTAGAACAATCACATTGAATTGTATAGATAGTATTACGACCCTCACAATTTGTTTTTCTGGTAAAGTCTTATGGTGGCTCAAGTGGTTAAGATGCTGAACTGCAGGCTGTGGAAGGTCAGTAGTTCAGCAGTTCGAGACCTGAGTGTGCCGCATGACGGAGTGAGCCCCCATCTCTGGTTCCAGCTCCTGCCAACCTAGCAGTTCGAAAGCAAGAAATTGCAAGTAGATAAATAGGGACCACTTCGGTGGGAAGGGAACAGCGTTCCGTGCGCCTTGGTGTTGAGTCATGCCGGCCACATGACCACGGAAATGTCTTCGGACAGCGCTGGCTCTTCGGCTTTGAAACAGAGATGAGCACCGCAACCCTAGAGTCGGACTCGACTGGCTTTCAAACAAGGGAAACCTTTACCTTTACCTTATGGTAATATCCTCGACTGGATGCTTCAACTCTTGTGCGGTCGTGGTCAATGCACCGTACAAATTGGCCGCTTCATGCGTCTTGCCTCTCCCTTTCAGGACCCCACTGCATTGTGCCGCCTCCTGCAACGACACGGCCATCTGCATCGCTCTGGTCAAGCACGGCGCGGCCATCTTCGCCACCACCTGCAGCGACGGCAGCATTGCCATCGAGAAGTGTGATCCCTACCGGGAGGGCTACAGCGAGTGTTTCAGCTACCTGGCAGGTGAGGGCCCGTCGGGGGCGTGGGGAGGGGTCAGCGAGGGGCTTGGGGCACGGCTTCCCTTCCAGTGCACGTCCTACGGGAGAGAGGTTCACAAAAATTACGCGTGGGGTAGGGAAGGTAGAGGAAAAAAGTAGAGAAGAAGACGAATAGAAGAGACTGGATTTCCACCCCATGGCCCTTCACTCCCCAAGGGAGTCTCAGAGCGGCTCACAAACTCCCTTCCCTTCCTCTCCCCACAACAGACACCCCGTGAGGTAGGTGGGGCCAAGAGAGCTCTTGACAGAAACTGCTCTTTTTCAAGAACAGCTCTTATCAGAACTACGGTCATCCAGCAGCTGCATGTGGAGGAGAGGAAGAGATTGTATTTATATCCTGCCCTTCACTACCCAAAGGAGTCTCAGAGCGGCTTACAAACTCCTTTCCCTTCCCCTCCCCACAACAGACACCCTGCGAAGTAGGTGGGGCGGAGAGAACTCTGACAGAAACTGCTCTTTTTCAAGAACAGCTGTGCCAGAGCTTGTGACTGACCCAAGGTCACATCAGCAGGTGCAAGTGGAGGAGTGGGGGAATCAAACCCGGTTCTCCCAGATTAATTTATCCCCTCCCCTTCCCTACCCAAAGGAGTCTCAGAGCAGCTCACAAACTCCTTTCCCTCCCCCTCCCCACAACAGACACCCTGCGAGGTAGGTGGGGCTGAGAGAGCTCTG
>NW_015161555.1:59230-59497 GCF_001447785.1 Gekko japonicus
CGGAGGTCCATCAGTGGCTATGAGCCACAAGATATAGCTGGAATTCTCTGTCTGGGGCAGTGATGCTCTGTCTTCTTGGTGCTTGGAGGGCCACAGTGGGAGGGCTTCTTGAGTTCTGGTCCCGCTGGTGGACCTCCTGATGGCCCCTGGGTTTTGTCCACTGTATGACACAGAGTGTTGGATTGGGTGGGTCATTGGCCTGATCCAACATGGCTTCTCTTCTGTTCTTATGTACATCTATTTAGACTTCCAGCTTGCCTCGTTTAG
>NW_015161555.1:59913-62849 GCF_001447785.1 Gekko japonicus
CCCTTTGCCTGCCTACTTGCTTGGCGTCCGGTAAGCTGCATGCAAAATGTAAAACAAAAACAAAGCGAAAGTTTAAAAATTGGCGTAAAGCGGCAGTCACAAAATAGCAAAAATGACACGGTTCAAAACCTGTGTCCTCTGTTTTGACGCCCAATCCGGGCTTTTAGGGACTCGCAACTACCGGGAGCTGCGGTGGCTCAAGTGGTTAAGATGCTGAACTGCAGGCTGTGGAAGGTCAGTAGTTCAGCAGTTCGAGCCCCGAGTGTGCCGCATGACGGAGTGAGCGCCTGTCTCTGGTTCCAGCTCCTGCCAACCTAGCAGTTCGAAAGCAAGAAATTGCAAGTAGCTAAATAGGTACCACTTTGGTGGGAAGGTAACAGCGTTCCGTGCGCCTTGGTGTTTAGTCATGCCGGCCATATGACCACGGAAACGTCTTCGGACAGCGCTGGCTCTTCGGCTTTGAAACGGAGACGAGCACCGCAACCCTAGAGTCGGACTCGACTGGCTTTCGAGCAAGGGAACCTTTGCCTTTTAACTACCGACGGGAGTCCATTCGGTACTGACGAACAATGGTGGTTCAGATGCACCAGATCAAATTTTGTTCTGCAGTTTAAGAACGCTTCTGTCTCTTTCTGTTTGCCTGCGACCGTTGACACAACAGCCGGTGGCAGGGAACTCTCTACGACAGCGGTGTCAAACATATGGCCCGCAGGCCGGAAGCGGCCCATCCGGCTCACAAGCAACAGGTCATTACTTTTAATGCCAGACGACAGAGGCTGTGCATTAGGTCCCTGCAAACTGTCCCCGTGCTAATGAGTAATGGGCGGTAGAAGTGGGAGGGCAGGCGTCAGGGAGATACTTTGAGGCTATATCGTAAGAGCGTTAATGTTTCAGGCATGTTTGTATTTTGAGTAAAACGTTAATTTCGTTAATTGGTAGATCCAGGTGGGCTGAACAGGCTGAACAGCAAACTAGCATGTGACGTGATGAGGCTGTTTTAAGATACATGAGGACAAAACTAAATAACAAGCTGAGGTTATAAGGTCGACAGTTGTTGTCAAAATAGGAGATAAATGTGTAAGGGAGGTAACTGTGGGAAGTAAACCGCAAGGCTCCTATTTTGACATATTTATTGCCTCACTGTTTTTGCCCCCTTAACTAAATCAAAACAACTGCTGACCTCACAGTTTCCTAGGTAAGTTGATTCCTAGATACGGAGAAATGGACCCCATTCATGGAATATATCTCAGCTTCGGATTCTCAACCTCAAAACTCTTTATACTTAAAATTACTAGACTACTAAACTTTACCTCTTTGATCGTACTGCAATGCCTAGTTGTGACATCGTTTTGATATAATTTAAGGGGACACAAGTTATAACTTCTTTGCATCATCTCATTTTTATATTTAAATAAACACTAGGGTTACAGGTATTACATAGAGCTTGTTGACAACAAAGTAAAACTACTAGTATTATATTGGTTTGCAAACTATGTATGCTGTTTATGCTGTTCTGTAAGTTTAATACTACTGACTATTACGTTTGAGAAAAAACTAATAAAAATAATTATTAAAAACAACAACAACTGCTGACCTTATAACGTTAGCTTGTTATTTAGTTTTGTCTTCGCATATCTTAAAATATCTTCATCGTGTTACACGCTGGTTTGCTGTTCAGACTCTGTCTATAGGTTTGGACTGTTACCTTCCATTCCAATGTATTTGAAGAAGTGTGCCTGCACACAAAAGCTCGTACCTTGAATAAACCCGGACTCAAAATTTGTTCTGTCATTAACTGGGTTTGCCTGTGTCCTTTATGAAGTTTATATCACCAGTACCTGGCATTACCTTTCATGGCACACATGGCCCAGCCCAACAACGTGAGATTTATGTCAGATCTGGCCTTCGCTCTAAGTGTTGTGCACCCCCTCTGTTTCTTGCAGATGTTGAGCAGAGCATGGGGCTGATGAACAACGGGGTGGTGTACGCCCTCTGGGACTACAGCGCCGAGTTCAGCGACGAGCTGTCGTTCCGTGAGGGAGAACCCGTCACCGTGCTACGACGGGACGCCCAGGAGGAGATGGACTGGTGGTGGGCATCCCTCTACGGACAGGAGGGCTACGTGCCCAAGAACTACTTCGGGGTGAGTGTGGCCTTTGGGATTCACGCCTCCTGAGGGGCTAGCCAGAAATCACAGGTGCCCTCCCCCCTCAAAAAGCGTCTGCTGCTGTCCTAAGAATATTAGCAGAGCTCTGCAGGTTCAGACGCAGCGTCTGACTAGGCACGCACATGTGCTGCCTTATACTGAATCGGACCCTTGGTTGGTCCGTCAAGGTCTGTCTTGTCTACTCAGGCTGGCAGCCGCTCACCAGGGCTTCAGGCAGAGAAAGGTCTTTCCCTTCACCTCCTGCCTGGTCCTTTTTAACTGGAGATGCCGGGGATTGAACCTGGGACCTTCTGCATGCCAAGCAGAGGCTCTGCCACTGAGCTACGGCCCCTCTTCACAGCTCTCCAGGGTCTCAGGCGGAGGTCTTTTCCAATCACCTCCTACCTGGTCCTTTTGAACTGGAGATGCCGGGGATTTAACCTGGGACCTTCTGCATGCCAAGCAGAGGGTCTACCGCTGAGCCACAGCCCCTCTTTACAGCTCTCCAGGGTCTCAGGCGGAGGTCTTTCCCATCACCTCCTGCCTGGTCCTATTTACTGGAGATGCCGGCGATTGAATCTGGGCTCTCCAGGGTCTCAGGTGGAGGTCTTTCCCATCACCTCCTGCTTGGTCCTTTTCAACTGGAGATGCCGGGGATCGAACCTGGGACCTCCTGCATGCCAGGCAGAGGTTCTGCCACTGAGCCACAGCCGCTCTTTACAGCTCTCCAGGGTCTCAGGCAGAGGTCTATTCCCATCACCTCCTGCCTGGTCCTATTCAACTGGAGATG
>NW_015161555.1:63061-74762 GCF_001447785.1 Gekko japonicus
TGCCACTGAGCCAGGGTCTCAGGCCAAGGTCTTTCCCATCACCTCCTGCCAGGTCCTTTTAACTGGAGATGCCAGGGACTGAACCTGGGACCTTCTGCATGCCAGGCAGACCCTCTTCCACTGAGCCACGGCCCCTCTTTACAGCTCCCCAGGGTCTCAGGCGGAGGTCTTTTTCCATCCCCTCCTGCCTGGCCCTTTTTAACTGGAGATGCCAGGGATTGAACCTGGGGCCTTCTGCATGCCAGGCAGAGGCTCTTCCACTGAGCCACGGCCCCTCTTTACAGCTCCCCAGGGTCTCAAGCGGAGGTCTTTCCCATCACCTCCTGCCTGGTCCTTTTCAATTGGAGATGCCGGGGACTGAACCCGGGACCTTCTGCATGCCAAGCAGAGGCTTTTCCACTGAGCCCCTCTCTAGGCCAGGATTCTGTTCTTAAAGTGGCCTGCCGGACGCCACTGGGAACCCCACCCCACAAGCTAGGCATATAGGCTAAAGCCTCTCCCTGTTGCCCCTTGGTGTAGCTTGGTGTCGTGGTTAAGTGTGCGGACTCTAATCTGGGAGAACCGGGTTTGATTCCCCACTCCTCCTCTTGCAGCTGCTGGTGTGACCTTGGGCAGGCCACAGCTTTCTCAGAGCTGTTGTCTCAAGAGCAGTCCTCGAACGAGCTCTCTCAGCCCCGCCTACCTCACAGGGGTGTCTGTTGCGGGGAAGGGAAAGGAGTTTGTGAGCCACCCTGAGACTCCTTCAGGTAGTGAAGGGCAAGGTATAAATCCAATCTCCTCTCCACCTTGCCAGCCACTCTCATTTAGGGGTACACTGCTACTGAACATGGAGGCTTCACATTTCGCCATCCACGAATATGTCTTATTCCTTTTCAAAGCCGTTTAGGGAGTCATGGCCAGTGTTCCCTCTAAGCTGAATTACTGTGAGCTAGCTCACAGTTTTTTAGCCTCCAGCTCACACATTTTTGCCTGAGCTCAGGAAGGAGGGCTCCAGAGCAAACTAATTTATGCAGCAGCCAAATCACTTGCTCACAACTTTAATGCCGGTAGCTCACAAAGTAGAATTTTTTCTCACAAGACTCTACAGCTTAGGGGGAACATCATGGCTGCTAGGTCTTGTCACTTTGGATTCTGTAGATTGGGAGCTTTTTGCACCGCAAGGGTGGCAACAGCGTGAAAACTCCTGGCCCTCGGTGAGGCTCTGTTTATGCAGTTAGCCAGCAGCAAGGCTGTCTTGGGCAACGTGGCCGTGGGAATTTCTGGTGTTCTCCTTTCTCTGCCTGCTAGGCGGGGGTGTTCAGGGGAAAACCCAACCTATTTCTCTCTCTCTCTCCTCCTCCTTCTCAGCTCTTCCCCAGGGTGAGGCCCCAGAACAAGAAACTGTAAAGTGTTCGGGATGGGCGCTCCACCGCCGTCATCCTGGAAGGAACTCAAGAGACGCGTCTGGGCAGGAAACGGGGGCGCCAGGCGGCCGTGGCTGCCGCACCACCAGCTTATCCAGGGGGGCTCTCGACAGACTTGGCAGCCCGGGGAGGGGGCCGCGAGTCTGCAGAGAGGGGCAACCCCCCCCCGACGCTTTCAGACTGCCCCCCACGGCCCAATTCTGTGCCTCTGCTGTAAGAAAAAGAAGAGCCGAGTAACCGGGGAGGGGAAGCGGAAGCCA
Organism: Gekko japonicus; assembly: GCF_001447785.1. NCBI lineage: Eukaryota > Metazoa > Chordata > Lepidosauria > Squamata > Gekkonidae > Gekko > Gekko japonicus. The sequence continues at coordinate 64,725 of NW_015161555.1, forward strand.
GGGTGGATCCTGGACGACCTCTCCCAAAGCGTTCAGGCCCCCTTCCTTTCTTCCGCATGAACGCATCCTATGCAGCGTGATTAACGTTATTCCCCCCACAGGGAGAGGAGAGGGTGGCGTTGGCAGGGATGGAGGGACTGGCCCGTGGCGGGACCTCTCCCAACAGCCCACACGCCCTTCCTGCTCTGAGCCTCTGGTGCCTTCGTTCAGCCCCCCACCCCACCCCGTTCTCTCCAATTAACTCCTGACTTGGTTCCTTCCCGGCCCCGTAGATTTCTCCCCAGCTCTCCTGATGGGGGCACGCAGAAGTCAGACCTGACTGGGTTCCTGGGGGGGGGGGGGGGCGGGGCCTGCCAGTTTCCTCAGCCTGCAGCGTCCATCCACAAAAGGTCTCCCGACGCAAGCCAGCTACTCCGTCCTGCCTCTCTTGGGAACCTGGACGGCTGCCGGAGGCGTCTTTCTCTGACACGCAAGACGACAAGCCACGGCATCCCCTCCACCGTGGAGACCCCCGGGCGTCTCAAGCTGCTTCTCCCAGTCTGACGTGCTGCCGGCAGAGAGTGGGTGGGGGCGGGAAGAGTGGAGGGGTGCCATTTCTCCTTGGCTGACGCAGGAGGCGTGAGGAAAGCGGAGGAGAGCTGTGTTCTCCGCTGCCAGGATGGCGTGGGGGGGATTTTCCAGCTCTGCCTTTTTGGCCGCGGTGGCTCAGAGGTTAAGACGCTGAGCTGCAGACTGGAAGGTTGGTGGCTCGGCAGTTCGAGACCCGAGTGTGCCGCATGACGGAGGGAGCTCCCGTCTCTGGCCCCGGCTCCTCCCATCCTAGCAGTTCGAAAGCAAGAAATTGCAAGTAGATAAATAGATACCACTTCGGTGGGAAGGGAACAGCTTTCCGTGCACCCCGACGTTGAGCCATGCCGGCCACGTGACCGTAGAGAAGTCTTCGGACAGCGCTGGCTCTTTGGCTTGGAAACGGAGATGAGCACCGCCCCCTGGAGTCAGATTCGACTGGCTTTCGAGCAAGGGGAACCTTTACCTTTTACCTGCCTTTTTGGCCCACTGGAAGCAGCCGCCGCCATGTAGTCGTCGGTGGGGTCTTCGATAGATCCTCTTGTTCTGCGTGGTCCTCCTGTGCCGCCCTATCGCAGAGGCCTCTCTGGATCCCTGGCTTGAGCAAGAAGCCCGTGTCGCCTGTCCGTTCCGCTTCCTCGATCCGCCTTCAGGGCCTGCTTCCCTGGGGCAGGGCAGTTCTGCCGTCCTGCGGTGAAAGGGAGCCCGGATTTCCTTCTGGAGCGATGCCCGACTCGTGCGCTCTGGTTGTGTTTATGACTTTTCAGGTGCTGCCAAGGTCCCTTGGCCAAGGCTGGTGTGCCACAGCACAGACCTGGGCAAGACACAGCTGGTTCACTGGCACGAGCTTCTAGCCTAGCAGATTCCCCTGAGCTGAGAAAGAGGGTGGCTTTATTGAAATTAGGGTTTTGGTTTTCAAAAAATTAGTTCCTTATAGATTTGAAGCCAGTCTTTGTGTATGACTCCTGTAGAAAAGAGCAAGAGTCCAGGAGCACCTGAAAGACAAACAATGTTTGAGGAAGGGGAGGAGCTTTTGTGAGTCACTGTTCACTTCTTCAGATACAGCAAGAGTGGGAGTCCGTCTGTCCTATCTTGGAGAGGGGAGTGATTTCAGACGCCGAATGACATTAGCAGGCAGATGAAAATAGCGGGCTTGGTGGGGTTAGGTGTGATATGCAGAGGGTTAGTAGGCGTTTCAAAGGGAGATGAGAAAGAGAGACTGCTGAATTGCAGCTGATAGTGAAGCTCAAGACAATGCATCCACCTGGACTTAACCGAGACCTCGGTTTCCTGTCCCATCACCAGTGCTGATTTCTCCACGCCTGCCCCCCCCCTGCATGTCACACCCAATCCAGTCATTCACCTCTTGTTGTCATTTGGCATCTGAAATCACTCCACTCTCCAAAATATAAGGACGGAGAGACTCACATTCCAGCTGGACCTGAAGACGTGAGCCGTGTGACTCATGAAAGCTCCTCCCCTGCCACAAATTGTGTTAGTCTTTAAGGTGCTCCCGGACTCTGTCTGTAGCAGTAGAAAAGAGTCAAAACGAACACGATCTGTCTCCCATGGCGCTGGTAGCTGCCCCCCAATGCAACTCTGCCAGGAAGAGATAAAGGAGTGTCGTGGGGCTGGGCCGTGGCGTTCTGTGTGTATCTGTAACACTAGCTAGGGGTTGCTCGAGAGTATTATTAAAAACTGGACTGGTGGACAAAAGAAGTCTGGGTGGCGTTCATGGTTCTAACGACAGGTGGGGCAGGAATGGCTCGGTGAATGGTGGGAATGTTGGACCCAGGCTCATGTCTGGGGCTCTCGCCAGGAGCTCCGGGTTCGCAGAAACTCCAAGGAAACAATATGCAAGCTCCTCGTTTGCTTACAAGGAGATTTTAACAAGCAGTGATCAAGCTTACAGAAATAGCAGGCCACATACTCCCAATCTGCTGGGTCTCGAACACACACACGCACAGCGAAACTTAGCTGGACCTTGATATGGAGATGCGTGGCTAAAACTAAGCATCCTAATTGCTGGCGACCGGGCAAGAAATCGTTAAGCGAGCTGTCTCAAACATTGAGGTGAGCCAGGCCATCTCGACACTCCACTCTCCAAAATATAAGGACGGATAGACTCACATTCTAGCCGTATCTGAAGGTGTGAGCGGTGACTCACGAAAGCTCCTCCCCTGCCACAAATTGTGTTAGTCTTTAAGGTGCTCCCGGCCTCTGTCTGTAGCAGTAGAAAAGAGTCAAAACGAACACGATCTGTCTCCCATGGCGCTGGTAGCTGCCCCCCAATGCAACTCTGCCAGGAAGAGATAAAGGAGTGTCGTGGGGCTGGGCCGTGGCGTTCTGTGTGTATCTGTAACACTAGCTAGGGGTTGCTCGAGAGTATTATTAAAAACTGGACTGGTGGACAAAAGAAGTCTGGGTGGCGTTCATGGTTCAAACGACAGGTGGGGCAGGAACGGCTCGGTGAATGGTGGGAATGTCAGTCCCAGGCTCGTGTCTGGGGCTCTCGCCAGGAGCTCCAGGTTTGCAGAAACCCCAAGGAAACAATATGCAAGCTCCTTCTTTGCTTACAAGGAGATTTTAAGAAGCAGAGATCAAACTTCCAGAAATAGCAGGCTACATACTCCCAATCTGCTGGGTCTCGAACACACACACGCACAGCGAAACTTAGCGGGACCTTGAGACGGAGATGGGTGGCTAAAACTAAGCATCGTGCATCCCAATTGCTGGCAACCAGGCAAGAAATCGTTAAGGGAGCTGTCCCAAACATTGAGGTGAGCCAGGCCATCTCGCACCGGGCGTCTGGTGGTGAGGGGAAAACGAATCAGGCTTCCTAGAGAAGAGCTGCTAACAAGCCCCACTGCTGGGCCTCCTGAGGGCACCGGGTATTTTGGGGCCACTGTGTGACACAGAGGGTTGGACTGGATGGGCCATTGGCCTGATCCAACATTGGCTTCTCTTATGTTCTTATGTGTGGGGCAAAGGGTGCTCTGTCTTCCTGGTGCTTGGGGAGGGGAACAGTGGGAGGGCTTCTAGTGTCCTGGCCTCACTGCTGGACCTCCTGATGGCACCTGGTGTTTTTGGCCACTGTGTTGTGACACAGTGTTGGACTGGATGGGCCATTGGCCTGACCCAACATTGGCTTCTCTTATGTTCTTATGTGTGGGGCAAAGGGTGCTCTGTCTTCCTGGTGCTTGGGGAGGGGAACAGTGGGAGGGCTTCTAGTGTCCTGGCCTCACTGCTGGACCTCCTGATGGCACCTGGTGTTTTTGGCCACTGTGTTGTGACACAGTGTTGGACTGGATGGGCCATTGGCCTAATTCAATGTGGGCTTCTCTTATGTTCTTAAGAGGAGCTGCAGTGGCTCAAGTGGTTAAGACGCTGAACTGCAGGCTGTGGAAGGTCGGTAGTTCAGCAGTTCGAGACCCGGGTGCCGCAAGACGGAGTGAGCTCCCATCTCTAGTTCCAGCTCCTGCCAGCCTAGCAGTTTGAAAGCAAGGAATTGCAAGTAGGTAAATAGGTACCACTTGGGTGGGAAGGGAACAGCGTTCCGTGCGCCTTGGTGTTTAGTGAAGCCGGCCACATGACCACGGAAATGTCTTCGGACAGCGCTGGCTCTTCGGCTTTGAAACGGAGATGAGCACCGCAACCCTAGAGTCGGATTCGACTGGCTTTCGAGCAAGGGAACCTTTACCTTTTACCTTATGTTAGAGAGACAGAGAGAGAGGGGGGGGGAGGGAGAGAGAGAGAGAGGAGGAGGAGGAGGAGAAGAGGGAGGAGAAGAAGAAGAAGAAGTCGTCTCGGGAGTGGCTTGGCTCTCCTCACAGAAAAGGCAATGGAAGGTCAGCTCCGTCCTGTAACAAAGATGGAGTTGCAGAGGCTGTACAGGTGGGGAGAGGAAGGAAAGGCAGACCGACAACCAGGGATGCGGTTAGTTGCCTCCTGTTGTAACCTGACAGGCAGAAATCTCATAGGTGCATGCCACTATTTTCTTTCAGTTACATTTATTTATATAACTCAGTGTTTCTCACTGAGACTTAAGGCAGACTGCACAACCCAAAACGATGCAAGTAAACAAGCGTGATATCTTGAGCTGTCTAATAAACAGGGCGGCGGGACAAAGGTTACGAAAACCGTACCCCTCAAAAAGCATCAGACGTTTTATAAACAGTACGGGGAATGGAATTAGACAGGAGACAATGTGTTGAGAAGAAGAAGAGATTGGATTTATACCCCGCCCTTCACTACCCAAAGGAGTCTCAGAGCAGCTTACAAACTCCTTTCCTTTCCCCTCCCCACAACAGACACCCTGTGAGGTAGGCCGGGCTGAGAGAGCTCTTTCAATACTTGCTCTTTCAAGGACAGCTTTGACAGAACCAGGGGTCGTTTCCTGCAGGAGCGTACAGGAGCAGAGCTCTGGCAGCAAAGAGGCCAGGGGGCGGGCACATGCAACAAACCTCACCCCCTGCTCCCAGCAGCCCTCAGGTAAGTTGCACAGTTCCCACCGGTCCAAAACAGTCCCGTGGCACCTTTAAGACCAAGTTTTATTCAGGTACAAGCTCTCCCTCCTCTGCGAGGACAGATCTGCACGTTCCCCCCACCCCAAATAGCTAGCAATCCAAAACAGTCCAGTGGAACCTGAGCGGTGGGTGTTGCCTTCTGTCAGGGGGTGTGGCATATGCAAATGAGTTATGCTAATGAGCTTCTGCACCTCTTTTTCCTACGAAATGACACCTGGACAGAACTATGGCTTGCCCAAGGTCATCCAGCAGCTGCGAGTGGGGGATCAAACCCGGTTCTCCCAGAGTAGAGTCCGCGCACTTAAACCACTACACCAAACTGGCTAATAAATGCAGTAAATACAGTAAATAGTGGAATGGATCACAGGCCTGTAACCTCCTGAACTGTTCCCTGCTACTGCAGACCAGTGTTCCCTCTAAGCTGAGTTGGTGTGAGGTAGCTCACGGTTTTTAGCCTCCGGCTCACACATTTTTGTCTTGGCTCAGGAAGGAGAGCTCCAGAACAAACAAATTTATGCAGCAACCAAATCGCTCGCTCACAACTTTAATGCCAGGAGCTCACAAAGTAGGATTTTTGCTCACAAGACTCCACTGCTTAGAGGGAACATTCCTGCAAACGTATGAACTTCCTTAAACGTTCCTTCCAGAACCCTTCTGTTGTACACAGTCCATGGAGTGGCAGACATGTTGGAGCTGCTGTTAGCCAAATTGCCTTGAATTATTAATTCGTCTAGGGGAAGTTACGATTATTAATTGGCAATAGGCAAATTAGGGTTCTCACCAATGTATACAGAAGTCCCACCTTTGCTGTAAGTATCAGACACTGTATTCAGTAAAATATAATGTCTTTTTACTGGGGGATATATACATCATTCAAACAATACACAACCACACACACATTTATACATATGCTAAGAAATAAAGGTAGATCCTTAACACAGTTGCATTAGCAGGACATTCGTTGGTTGGGTGATATTTACCTGTCCTCATTGATTGAGACGTTCCAATGGAAGAATGGAGGGGTTTATAAATAGAAAATGGGGAACACGCGCTCTGGACCAGCAGAACCACGTGGACTCTAGCTGCAGACTAGAGGTTAAAGATGGAGGTAGGCAATGCTCCCTCTAAACTGTAGAGTCTTGTGAGCAAAAATTCTACTTTGTGAGCTACTGGCATTAAAGCTGTGAGCAAGTGATTTGGCTACTGCATAAATTAGTTTGCTTTGGAGCCCTCCTTCCTGAGCTAGGACAAAAATGTGTGAGCTGGAGGCTAAAAAAACTGTGAGCTAGCTCATACTAACTCAGCTTAGTGGGAACACTGGAGGTAGGGTATGTGGATAGCAAGCTGGGCATAAGAGGGTTAGAAGCTTCCATAGGGGTTGTGGAGAGGGTGAGAGAGAGACCATGTGGTCGGTCAGCATCTTTTATAACGGGGTGTGTGTGTGGGGGGGGCAGGCTAGGCTGGCCACATCCCCCTGTGACACCTTCTGTTAGTCCATCCCATAAAACATACTATTGGCTGGCTGGAAGAGGGGAGGGGGACTGAGGAGTGGTCAATATTGAGAGCTAGAAACTTAGACTGAGGACTGGCACCTGGATGAAGGATGACTGAATCATGAAGCCTGATTGAATCATGATGTTAGGACTTATTGTCTCTTGGTTAGATTTGTAGGTAGCTGGGAGAGGGGGAAGAGAGGTTGCCTACATGGGTTGGAAGAAGCTCCTAATGGCGTCTGGAGTTCTCTGTCCTCATAGTTTTCCATGGTCTGGCGTCTGAGGCTATGTACAGGCTTATGGGACTGCTTCGTCTCACAGCAGGCCAGATGGCTGGTGACTCTGGACCATCCCTGTGGCAGCAACACTAAAGGAAGGCGTCCCTCTCTCAGGTGTGCAGTCTCAACAGGTATTCTCAGGTCTCCCTATTATACAGTCCCTTTGCACAGTTCATATTTCATCAAACACATAGATAGGCTTGCATGGTAACACCGCCCTGGCCTCCCGCGGCAGGCCACTTCACAAGGTGGAGGGGGGGCTGCAGCAGAGGATGTGCATGCAGGGGCAGCTGTGGGCATTGCCCCCTTGAACGGGGGGGGCACCAGCAGGCTAACTCAACTTAGAGGGAACACTGGACATGATAGAGGTTTATAAAAGTTATGCCTGGGATGGAGAAGGCGGACAAAGAGAACTTTTTCTCCCACTCCCCAAATACTAGAACTTGAGGGCATCCAATGAAGCTGATGGGCAGTAGGTTCAGCACAGACAAAAGGAAATACTACTTTACACAGAGAGGGATTAAAAGGTGGAATTCACTGCCAGAGGATGTAGGGATGGCCACAGGAATAAACAGCTTTCAAAGGGGATTAGATAGATTCATGGAGGAGAGGTCTAACAGTGGCTACTAGCTCTGGTGGTTGAGGGGAACCTTCACATTCAGAGGCACTAAGTCTCTGAATCCCAAAGCCAGGAGACAGCATCAGGGGAAGGCCTCGGCCTCCCTGCCCTGCTGTTGGCCCTCCAGAGGGACTGGCTGGCCCCTGTGTGAGACGGGAGGCTGGACTAGAGGGACCCTCCCTGGTCTGACCCAGCAGGGCTCTTCTGGTGTCCTTCTCAGGGGAAGGCCTCGGCCTCCCTGCCCTGCTGTTGGCCCTCCAGAGGGACTGGCTGGCCCCTGTGTGAGACGGGAGGCTGGACTAGAGGGACCCTCCCTGGTCTGACCCAGCAGGGCTCTTCTGGTGTCCTTCTCAGGGGAAGGCCTCGGCCTCTCTGCCCTGTTTGTTGGCCCTCCAGAGGAACTGGTTGGCCACTGTGTGGGACGGGAGGCTGGACTAGATGGACCCTCCCTGGTCTGAGCCAGCAGGGCTCTTCTGATGTTCTTAGAATAGCTTTGCTAACACTGTCGTTGTCTTCTGAGCCAAATGTCAGCTTCTTGGCAGCAAATGTATGTCATTTTGTGAGACTGTGATATCAGAGGATCTGCACATCTGTAAGAGCAGGCTGACTCTGCTCATCTCCCTGTTTGCTTGAAAGCCTAAAAATAAAAAAGCAGTAATGCTGCATTTATTACGACGCGAGTTCCTGTCATTACGTATGTTAGGTTTCTACCCCACCTAAGTGGAAAACCAGGGCCTGCGTCAAGCCGTTCTGAGCCGTAAACTGTTTGCATCCATTCACTTATTCAGTCAGATTATTTGTATCCAGCTTTCCCCCCGCTTTCATAATCCAAGAGGCTTGCAGTTAAATCAACAGACACCGCCGGCACTTAGGAACTGCAAAATATAAACCAGTGAATCACAAAACAAATATCGGGCAAACAGCTGCTATAAAATGCCAGCTCGAAATCGACGCACAAGCCTACCAGAAGGCGCTCTAGCTTTGTGTCTCGTGGGAAAAACACTGGAGGTGAAACGTTCCATGAGTTCACCGTCAAGTTGCCAGCCTTGGGACCTGGAGATCTGCCAGAATTAAAATGGGCAACAGAGATCACTTCCGAAGAAGAAGAAGAGGAGGAGGAGGAGGAGGAGGAGATTGGATTTATACCCCACACTTCACTACCCAAAGGAGTCCCAGAGCATTTTACAATCTCCATTTCCTTCCCTTCCCCACAACAGACACCCTGTGAGCAATGCTCCCTCTAAGCTGTGGAGTCTTGTGAGCAAAAATTCTACTTTGTAAGCTACTGGCATTAAAGTTGTGAGCGAGCGATTTGGCTACCGCATCAATCAGTTTGCTCTGGAGCCCTCCTTCCTGAGCTAAGACAAAAATGTGTGAGCTGGAGGATAAGAAACTGTCAGCTTAGAGGGACACACTGCCTGTGAGGTAGGTGGGGGCTGAGAGAGCTCTTTCGAGGACTGCTCCTGAGAGAACAGCTCGGAGAGGACTTGCGACTGACCCAAGGTCCCACCAGCAGCTGCATGTGGAGGAGTGGAGAAATCAAACCCGGTTCTCCCAGATTAGGGTCCACGCTCCTAACCACAACACCAAACTGGCTCTCAAGGCCACAGATCACAATAAAACGTTTGTGGTGGACTTCTTTGCAAGCAGAGTTGGCAGGGATTCCGTCGGCCAAGCCGATGCTCCTTCACAGCCTAAAGTCCTTTCCGCCTCACCCTGCCCAGACCTCAGCCATCACCTACGGGACTGCTTCCCTGTCCTTCTCCAGGCCAGGGTTCCCCAACCTTTTTGACCCAGCGGGCACCTTTGGAAATCCGACATAGGGTGGTCTGTCACAAAATGACTGTCACAGGGAGAGGAGCAAGCCACAAGATGTCAGGCAGTGTGGTTATGCATGACTCTCTTGTTCATCAGCATTTCAGGCATAAGCTCAACAGGATGTGTTTTAAAATTAACGTATTGTTTAAAATATGTTCTTGCATGCCCTGAACTGGATAGCCCAGGCTTGCCCAATCTTGGAAGCTAAGCACATTGCATGGGAGACTGCCAAGGAATACCAGAGTCGTGACGCAGAGGTAGGTAATGGGAAAACACCTCTGAAGGTCTCTTGCCTTGAAAACCCCAAGGGGTTACCACGTAGGTCAGCTGTGACTTGACTGCCAAAAAAAAAAAAAAGCACACAAGCATACCTATTGAAAGGAGCTGCGGTGGCTCAAGTGGTTAAGACGCTGAACTGCAGGCTGTGGAAGGTCAGTAGTTCAGCAGTTCGAGACCCGAGTGTGCCGCATGACGGAGCGAGCTCCCGTCTCTAGTCCCAGCTCCTGCCAACCTAGCAGTTCGAAAGCAAGAAACTGCAAGTAGATAAATAGGTACCCCTTCGGTGGCTCAAGTGGTTAAGACGCTGAACTGCAGGCTGTGGAAGGTCAGTAGTTCAGCAGTTCGAGACCCGGGTGCCGCATGATGGAGTGAGCTCCCATCTCTAGTTCCAGCTCCTGCCAACCTAGCAGTTCGAAAGCAAGAAACTGCAAGTAGATAAATAGGGACCACTTCAGTGG
>NW_015161555.1:75802-77640 GCF_001447785.1 Gekko japonicus
CCATGAAGTGAGTGGTGGTGGGGGGGAAGCCGCTGGAAAATACCACTGGGACGGAGGGAGGCGCGAAAAGAGCCCGGAGTAAATTGGGTTTTTTTTGAGTGGTTATTATTTTTTTGAATGTGGGTCGAAGTGGCAGATCTCTGGGGAGGGGGGCGCTGGGAGGCAACCAGCGTATTGTCTAGGGGGCGGGGTTAAATTATGTAAGGCATTTGCTGAAATGCTGGGTGACACTGGGGGTGGCATTGTTGTGGTAAAGGTTGAGGTTTCCCTTGCTCGAAAGCCAGTCGAGTCCGACTCTAGGGTTGCGGTGCTCATCTCCGTTTCCAAGCCGAAGAGCCAGCGCTGTCCGAAGACGTTTCCGTGGTCACGTGGCCGGCATGACTAAACACCAAGGCGCACGGAACGCTGTTACCTTCCCACCAAAGTGGTCCCTATTTATCTACTTGCAATTTCTTGCTTTCGAACTGCTAGGTTGGCAGGAGCTGGAACTAGAGCTCACTCCGTCATGTGGCACACTCGGGTCTCGAACTGCTGAACTACTGACCTTCCACAGCCTGCAGTTCAGCGTCTTAACCACTCACTTGAGCCACCGCAGCTCCTGTTGTGGTGCACGTGGGTAATAATAGCCGAAGGATAACGCATTGATAGACAACTTGCATCCCTTACTCAATGGCTATTAGCCACAAGGTATAGACAGGAACTCTCGGTCTGGGGCAAGGGATGCTGTTTATTTGGGGGGGCAACAGTAGTGGGGGGGCTTCTAGTGTCCTGGCCCCACTGCTGGACCTCCTGATGGCACCTGGTGTTTCTGGCCACTGTATGACACAGAGTGTTGGACTGGATGGGCCGTCGGCCTGATCCAACATTGGACTCTGTGAGATCATATCCCCCATTGAGCTCCCTTTCCTTCCCAAAATTCTGCCTTCCTCCGGCTCCATTCCCCCCCCCCCCAAATATCCAGGGATTTCCCAAATCACAGTTGGGAACCCTAATTAAAAGAGCAGATGCATTCCAGCTGAGTCGATGTAGAAGAGTTCAGACTGGCCACGCAGCACCAGAGATCACACGTAGGAACGCGGCACACTGGAAAAACAACTCGGTGCCTTCCATCCAAGCCTGGAGAACTCAGCTAGGGGACTATTTTCTGCTGGGTAAACTTCATGCTTGTAGTTCTCATGCTCAAACAGAATGTGGTCAGAAAAAGTTTATGGTTCCCAATAGCCTCCTGTCTAACTAAAAACGACATCCTTCCAAAAAAATAAATTTTATCATGACCTAATTTATTTTTCCCTTCCCTGTTGTGTGCCATTAACGCGTTGCTATGTGTAACTGAGAATGTACATTATTGGCAAAGTCCCCCTGTAAAGACGCTAACTGTTAAATGTTTGAACATGTCTAGTCAGAATCTATATACTAATAGCCAAGAGGCCCCCTCTGTGCGGATAGCTAAATCCGCCCATTGGGGGCACTTGGGGGACAGAGAGATTTTCCTGCACACTTGGGACAGTCCTCAGGTGTGCAGAAAAATCTGAAAAGTTTAAAAAACGATATGGGGGGTACTTAAATCCCCCCCAAAAGTAAAAGAGCATTCCTTGCGCATGCGCAGAGACCGCCCTGGCAACTGTCTTGCCGTGACCACCACTGGGAGGGAGGGCGGGAGAAGGCCTGACAAGCTGGTGGCTGTGAGCCGCTCAGGCCTCGCCGCTGCTAGGGGGGAGCAGGAGAAGGCTCAGGAGGCCCAGGGGAGACGGATTGGAGGGCCCAGCAGCTGGGAGCCGCATGGGCCTTGCCGTCGGTGCTGGGGGGGGGGTTGGGGGGGGAATTGGCGGACCCGAGCT
>NW_015161555.1:78060-80068 GCF_001447785.1 Gekko japonicus
AAAGCTGCACAGAATAAACGTCAGATGTTTGAGAGCTACACGACACGGACAAATATCACACACACGGTTTTATTGAAAAAAACATGGAGATTGGCTTTTTATTAACATCAAACGAGACTGCCAGAAATAAAAAAAAAAAGAGGGAGGGGGGAAACAGATATCGATAATGATACTTTTTTGTCCAATGATATTTGTTTGCTAATGATATTTATTTGTCTAAGAGAGAGAGAGAAAGAGAGAGAGGGGTGGAAAGAAAGAATGAAAGAGGTGGAAAGAAAGAGACAGGGAGAGAGAGAGAAACAAAGAAGGCAAATAGACGGGGGAGGGATGAAGGAAGAGAGGCAGAAAGAAAGAGAGAGAGAGCAAATAGGAGCCACACAATATGTGTGAAAAAGCCGCATGCGGCTCCCGAGCCACAGTTTGGCCACCCCTGGCCTAAGATGCTGGGAACTTGATGGCATTTTCCACCACCAAAGAATGTTTGAAGAAGAGAAGAGATTGGATTTATACCCCACCCTTCACTACCCAAAGGAGTCTCAGAGCGGCTCACAAACTCCTTTCCCTCCCCCTCCCCACAACAGATGCCCTGTGAGGTAGGCGGGGCTGAGAGAACTCTTGACAGAAACTGCTCTTTTCCCAAGAACAGCTCTTATCAGAACTACGGCTTGCCCAAGGTCATCCAGCAGGTGCAAGTGGAGGAGTGGGGAATCAAACCCGGTTCTCCCAGATTAGAGTCTGCGCACTTAACCACCACACCAAACTGGCTCTCAAGAGAATCAGATAGTCAGAAGAGAATCAAATAGCCACGCAGGGAACAGGCCGACTGAGGACAGTGTGAGGGGGGGAGGGAATAAAGACAGTCCAGGTTGGGGACTCAGAGTCCCCGGAATGTGAGGGCTCAAGGCTTGACTTTGGGTGATGTCCACCCACTTTGGACTGTTTCCTCCTTGAGGATCGGCGCTCCTCACTTCCTGATGTCTGTGTCCCTTTTCTTCCCCCAGGCTGAATATAGACGGCTTGCTCGTTTACTTCCCGTATGACTACATCTACCCCGAACAGTATTCGTACATGCTGGAGCTGAAGAGGACGTTGGATGCCAAGGTTTGCCGGAAGGAGACCCTGTTCTAGAGGGTGGGTGGGTTTCATATGTGACCAAAAGGCGGGAAAGATGCTTCTTTCGCAGGCAAGCCAAGGAGAGGGAGCGCTCGGAGAGAATTCCTGGGGAGCTGCTGAGATGGCTGGGTTGCAGTAATACTCCCAGGGACTTAGAAATCCAGCATTTGTGCTGAAGAATTTTGATCAGAGCCAGTGCAGTGGTTGTGGTTAGAGCGGCGGACTAGGACTCTGTGCGACTTGGGTTCAGTTCCCTGCTTCTGCCATGGAAGCTCGCTGGGTGTCCTTGGGTCTGTCACAAACTGTTAGCCTGGCCTACCTTATGGGGCTGTTGTGAGGGGAAATGGAAGAGAGAGGAGGGGGAAAAGATGCTCGGACGCCACTTTGAGTCCCAAACTGGGGAGGGAACCAGGATATAAACAAATAAATAAATCCACTGCGAATTCCCAAGCTGGTCCAGCTCAACCAAATTTCTAGGAATTTGGCCTCCCTTTCTCTGAAGCCTTGGGAAGCGGTCTGGGATGCATGCTCCTAAAAGTGGCTCTCTTTTCCCCTGCCAGGGCCATGGCGTGCTGGAGATGCCCTCGGGCACTGGGAAGACCATCTCCCTGCTCTCTCTCATCGTGGCCTATCAGAAAGTGAGTATGCCCCAGGCTGTGACACAAACTGGGAATCAGATCTCTTTTCCACAGGCTGAGGAGAGAGGCCTACAAGGAAACAGCGGTCTGTGTGAAGAAGACGCTAACACTGGTTCAGTAAAGACCAAAACATTGACACAATTCCAATCATGTAAGCACAGTCAAGTCCAATTTTAAAGTAGAAAAGTTTCCTCTTGTGATGAAGACGTATGAAGAATGATAAAACGGAGAATCCGGATATTAAGAACTCCGTTTCG
>NW_015161556.1:0-2163 GCF_001447785.1 Gekko japonicus
TCCCGATATGTATTTATATCTAAAATATCACCTTCAGTTTCATGTGTGGTTGTCTGTAAGCAAGGTCCACTCCCAGCAATACCTCTTTTAACACGGTGGTTAATGTTCCTGAAAGCAGAATTCTCTGATGAAACAGTTCTGGAAGTATAGTCTTGATAACACTGATTATCACAGGGAACCGTTCAGAGCCCTTTCTTACACGCGAGGTGGCCCTCGTGGGGTGTGTGCGTGTGAGCGCCCGTCACTGGGTTGAACGCCTTCTGCCAGGCTTCTGCGTGGAACATCCTTTGAATGCTTTGTGGGTTGCCTCTTGCCTTGAGGCCTCCTCCCAGAAGACCTGCGGCCTCTCCCCTCTCAGCCCTGCAGCTCCTATGGAGACTTAGAACTGAGAAGGGAAACCAACTTAACCCCGAGAACGAGGATCAAGAACCTGAGACAAGGTAAGTCAAACTGAGTAAAGGGCCAACCATTAAAACTTAATGTATAGATAATGCGTAAAAATACGTTTATTTGTAAAAATGCATAACATATAAATAAGATAGAAATAATCCTTTACAAATAAATACACGTCGTCTTTGGAACTGCTCCCTTCCCAGCAGCGGTCACCGGAGGTGTCGTGGTCACAGGTGCCGTCGTGGGAGTCTTCCCCCCCCCCCCAGCCGGGGTGGGGACCGGAATCCGCCTCGGAGGGGACCTGTTTCTCCTCTTCGTCACTCATCTCGGATATAGAGAGACGCGCGTAGATAGAGAATGAAGGGTTCTTAACAGAATGTCAGGTTCCATAGCCAACAACTGAGTACACGCTTATCAGAAAGGTTATACTTTATTGAAGAGCTATAGATGTATTAACAAAGGCACTGTTAAGAATGGCGTTGCCCCTACAAGCATAATGGGATATAGGGTATTCGTATGCACCCCCCCTTCCTTAGGCCAATTAGCCAACTTCCCGCGCACGGGAGGAGGAGCCCTAGGCCGTTAGAGCCGAAGCAGAGAACCGAAAGCACTCCCACAGTTCCCTAGAATCCCAGACACTACACACCACCTGCAAGGCCATAGATAAGCAAGCGTTACAGAAGCCAAAAAGGAATGCAGCGGACTTGGCAAGCGAGAACCCCAACCCCAACCCCTATGGCAGCATAGCTGACACTTAGGGGAATAGGGCTTTCTTACTGTGTTTTCAACCTGGTTGCAGCATTGAATGCCTTGAAGGGATAATGAGGATGGCCAGCAACATTTTTGCTTCAAAACTGCTTTTTAGGGCCGTCGTATTCAGGTGTTTGACAACTTCAATTTATCTTCCTGGAGGAGTGTTAATGGTTCCCCTCTCCCTTTACTGGATTACTGTAATGTTCTCTACATGGAGCTGCCCTTATCCCAAATCCAGAAGCTGCAGCTGGTGCAGAATGGGGAGCCATGCGGGAGCACATCCAGCCTGCCCTAAAAGCACTGTACTGGCTGCCTATAGCATACCGGATTCGGTTCAAGGTGCTGATTCTTACCTTTAAAGCCCTTTATGGTCAGGGACCTACTTACCTAAGGGACCGCCTTTCCCCACATGTTCCCCAGAGAGCACTAAGATCGGGGTCCCAAAACCATGGCCCTAAAGAAGCCATGCTAGCGTTGACGAGGGCCAGGGCCTTCTCTGTGGCAGCCCCACACGGGTGGAATGAGCTCCCGAATGACACCATGGCCCTGCGGGACCTTTGACAATTCCGCAGGGCCTGTAAAACGGAGCTTTTCCACCACGCTTTCGATTAGGGTACCACCTCCTAATGTTATGGCCCCGGCCCCAACATCAACACCAATTTAATTTAATATCCAACAGCCTTGCGGGCGGCCAGACTGTAGTGGTGGCTGACCGCCTGGATGCTGAGAGCATATCGCCATAACTTTTTAGTACTTATTGACATCTATGTTACTGGTACCTATGATTTTATATGTGGTGGTTTTACTTATTTAAATACTGTGTTTTAACTCATTTGTTTTTATTTTTTTGTGTGTGTGTGTGTGTACAGGGGTCATTTCGTAAAAAAAAGCGGTGCAGGAGCTCATTAGCATAACATTAACATAACTTATTTGCATATGCCACACCCCCTGACATCACTGGAAGTGTGTCAGAAGGCAGCACCCTCCGCTCAGGCTGCACTGGACTCTTTTGGATTG
>NW_015161556.1:2212-10956 GCF_001447785.1 Gekko japonicus
GGGGGGGGATACACAGATCTACCCTCACAGAGGAGGGAGAGCTTGTAACTGGAGGTGGGCTGGGGGGGGGGCTCTGCAACTTACCTGGCTGCTTCTTGCTCCTTGTGGTCTGACTGAAGCCTTACTGCCGGAGCTCTGCTCCTGTGTGCTCCCGCAGGAAATGACCTATCTATCTATCTATCTATCTATCTATCTATCTATCTATCTATCTGTGTGCCACCAAATGAAAAGAGAGCCGTCACTGGAGAAGAAGACCCTGATGCTGGGAAAGATTGAAGGTCAAAGAAGATGGGGATGGCAAAGGATGAGATGGTTAGACAGTGTCACAGATGCAACGAACATGAAATTGAGCAAACGTCAGAGGACGGCGGAAGACAGGAAGGCCTGGCGTGATCTGGCCCATGGGGTCACAAAGAGTCGGACTCGACTGTGCAACTGAACAACAACATATATATATATAGAGAGGGGGGGATTTCAGAGGACGGCAGAAGACAGGAGGGCCTGGCGTGATGTGGCCCATGGGGTCGCGAAGAGTCGGACTCGACTGTGCGACTGAAAAAAACACACACACACACACATATATATATATAGGACGGCGGAAGACAGGAAGGCAGGGAGGGTGGGATACAAATTAAATAAATAATACTTTCCTGTTTTCTCCCTCTCTGTCTCTTGCCTAGATGGTCTTTAACGTTGCTCCAGAAGGAACCTCTGCCTTCTCACCAGGCTGCTCAGTGTCCAAGCATTACAAGGTATGTCTAGACAATCTGAGGCAAATCACCTGCATTCGCTCAAAACTCAGCGTAAGAATTCATAGATCCTTCTGTTGTCTTTTGAGTAGGCATATCAAGAAATGGCCACTAAGGTTTCATAGAATCACAGAACCGTGGAGTTGGAAGGGGTCTTATAGTCCTTCTAGTCTAACCCCCTGCTCAGTGCAGGTTCAGCCTAAAGCATCCCTGGCAAGCGTTTTTGTCCAGCCGCTGCTTGAAGACTTCCAGCGAGTTTCAGTTAGATGAGGGTTGCATGAGTGAGTTCATAAGATGTTTGAAACATGTTAGCAGTGTCCTAGGCATGCTGCTTTACATACCTATCTCTGTCTTTATTATGTAACTTTGCACGCAGTGCTCTTGATAATGTAGTATGAATGGGAATATAAAGAGTTTTATATATAGGTTTTTTCTTCTTGATTGTTCATATTCATATTTCTCTGGTTTTTATAGATTTGTTATTTAAGTAATATTTTAGTAGGATGTTAGAAAGGCCTGTTATATAGAAGGCTTTCCTCTTGTAGGTCTGATATTGTTAGCAGACAACATAATAGGTACAAAGTTCATGATTCTGTAGTTCTTAGGGCAAACCTTTCAATGTCTGGGTCAGATAAGATTTTAGTCTGATATGAAGAATCCTTGCCCATTATCATTTAGGTTAGGTTAAGTAAACATTTGAGTTTGACGTAGATATGTTTCTTTATATCTGGCCAATCAGAGGATTATTATTCAAATTACCACTGTCTTTTGTAATCAATTATGCTGTTTGAATATTGTTTTCTTGATGATGTCAGTCCATGTATAAAATAGCACGTATTTCCTGAATATGTTCAGAATATGCTCAAGGAGAAGATGAAGAAGAAAAAGAAGAAAGTTGTCAATTTTTGGTTAACTATTTGGTCTATTTTCCTATTAATTGAGGCATTTTTCCTGATTATGCTGAGAAGAAAGCAGTCAGTTTTGATGGTTCCTTTGGCCCTAACTGTTTTCCGTATTTCATTACAATAAAATACAAGAACGTCCTCCTCATTTGACTTCGTTTTTGACATGGAATCTAATATGTACAACAATAACTTAGACTGAGTCTAAAAAGTAGTACTTGATCAGGTTCTTTGTTCTGTTGTTAGAGTCAGGTGGGGTAGCCGTGTTGGTCTGAAGCGGCAGAACAACGTTGGGGTCCAGTGGCACCTTTAAGACCAACAGACTTTCATTCGGGGTATAAGCTTTCATGTGCCACACAAAAGCTTATACCCAGAATAAAACTTTGCTGGTCTTAAAGGTGCCACTGGACTCAAACTTTGTTCTGTTCCGTTGTGTAGGACTGTGAGCCCTCTTGTGGTGTTGATGCATGTCGCTTAAATATTTTGTTTAGTTATTTAATGTTTATAGCCCACAATCTGTAAATGAATAATTGTCTTAGGCAGTTTCCAATACAAAATACATAGAACACCGTGAAGCCTATTAACATATATACATACTAACATATATTCTCTGTCCTTCTGCTTCACAGGAACTCTCAGTCTGGGGCAAGGGATGCTCTGTATTCTTGGTGCTTTGGGGGGGGGCAACTGTGGGAGGTCTTCTAGTGTCCTGGACCCACTGCTGGACCTCCTGATGGCACCTGGTCTTTTGGGCTACTGTGTGACAGAGTGTTGGACTGGATGGGCCATTGGCCCGATCCAACATTGGCTTCTCTGGTGTTCTTATATGGAGCTGAGGTCCATCAGTGGCTATGAGCCACAAGGTACAGATAGGAACTCTCAGTCTGGGGCAAGTGATGCTCTGTATTCTTAGTGCTTGGGGGGGGGCAACAGTGGGAGGGCTTCTAGTGTCCTGGCCCCACTGGTGGACCTCCTGATGGCACCTGGTATTTCTGGCCACTGTGTGACACAGAGTGTTGGACTGGATGGACCTTTGGCCTGAGCCAACATTTGCTTCTCTTATGTTCTTATATTTATCGCTGTTGCATATCTGTCCAGGTGCACATTCACCCAGACACGGGTAGCCAGAAAAAGAAGCCGAGGACAGACCTGTGGAATTCATCTGCAGCTAAAAAACAAGGTGACGTTGTTGTGGATGTTTGTTTACATGTGAAACTTCTGATCCATCCGCCCCCCATCCCCCGCTTTCAACTGTTGGTCTTAGTACCAGAGCTTCTACGTGGCCCAGGCCGCACTCTGTTGGAGGAGAACTCCGCTAATCCCATTTAATCAGGGCAGTTCCCAGCTAGTTCATGTGAAACTGTTAGCAGGGATGTAGCAATGTTGTGTAGTCATTTTCAAAACTGATGTTCTGAAAGTCTGTCTCTCTCTCTCTCTCCTCCCTCTCTCCCTCCCCCCCTCCCCAATTGTGTGATGTTTAGAGAGTCAATATTTTGGTAATCATGGTGGGAATGAAGGAGCTGTGCAGACAGGTGAAGCTTCCCCCTTGCCCTGCATCCTCCCCTGTAAAGTAAAGGTAAAGGTTCCCTGGCTCGAAAGCCAGTCGAATCCGACTCCAGGGTTGCGGTGCTCATCTCCGTTTCCAAGCCGAAGAGCCAGCGCTGTCCGAAGACGTTTCCGTGGTCATGTGGCCGGCATGACTAAACGCCGAGGCGCACGGAACGCTGTTACCTTCCCACCGAAGTGGTACCTATTGATCTACTTGCAATTTCTTGCTTTCGAACTGCTAGGTTGGCAGGAGCTGGAACTAGAGACGGGAGCTCACTCCATCGTGCGGCAACTCGGGTATCGAACTGCTAAACTACTGACCTTCCACAGCCTGCAGTTCAGCGTCTTAACCACTTGAGCTACCACAGCTCCTCCCCTGTAGCTGCTGCCAAATTTTGATCACCTGGAAGAGTCGTTTTAATCTCAAGAACTTTCCCCGCTGCCCCGCATGCATGCTTATCCCAAGAGCTGGAAACATTAATTTCCAGCACAAAGATCTGTTGATAAAACATTTGGCACTTAAATGCTGGGCAAGACTGTATGTACAGAGAGTAGTTTTAAGTTAAACATTACTGCCCGGTATGAAGATCTTCTCACCACATCAAAATATGGTGGGAAGCAGTGTTCCCTCTGAGCTGAGTAAGTGTGAGCTAGCCCACAGTTTTTTTAGCCTCCGGCTCGCACATTTTTGCCTTCGCTCAGGAAGGATGGGGCTCCAGAGCCAACTAATTTATGCAGTGGCCAAATCGCTCGCTCACAACTTTAATGCCAGCAGCTCACAAAGTAGGATTTTCACTCACAAGACTCCACAGCTTAGAGAGAGCAGCATTACCCAAGACATTCAGTTTCTGGCCCAAGAGTAGCAGCCATTTCAAAGGGAGGTTAAAAAGAGAGACTGCCGAATTGCAAGATGGGTCACCATCAGTGTTCCCTGTAAGCTGAGTTAGTGTGAGCTAGCTCACAGTTTTTTAGCTTCCAGCTCACAGATTTTTGTCTTAGCTCAGGAAGGATGGCTCCAGAGAAGACCAAATCGCTCGCTCACCACTTTAAAATGCCAGTACCTCACAAAGTAGAATTTTTGCTCACGAGTCTGCAGTAACTTTTGTTCCTTGGCAAATAGAAGGGGAAGTCGTGGAAGTGGTGACAGACTTCACGTTCCTGGGATCCCAGATCACCGCAGACTGTGACAGCAGCCATGAAATTAAAAGACGCCTGCTCCTTGGGAGGAAAGCGATGGCGAACCTAAACAGCATGATAAAAAGTAGAGACATCTCCCTGCCAACAAAAGTCCGCATGGTCAAAGCAATAGTATTCCCAGTAGTCAGGTATGGCTGCGAGAGTTGGACTATAACCGAGCGCCGAAGAATAGATTCCTTTGAACTATGGTGCTGGAGAAGACTCTTGAGAGTCCCTTGGACTGACAGAAGAACAAATCAGTCAATCCTCAAAGAGATCAACCCTGACTGTTCCCTGGAAGGCCAGATAATGAAACTGAAGCTCAAATAATTTGGCCACCAAATGAGAAGGGAGCACTCACTGGAGAAGACCCTGATGCTGGGAAAGATTGAAGGTCAAAGAAGACGGGGACAGCAAAGGATGAGATGGTTAGACAGTGTCATAGATGCAACGAACATGAAACTGAGCAAACTTCAGAGGACAGAGGACAGTGGAAGACAGGAGGGCCTGGCGGGAGCTGGTCCATGGGGTCGTGAAGAGTCGGACTCGACTGTGCGACGGAACAGCAACACCTGCAGTAACTGGCCTTTTCACCCTGTTCTTCCATTCCGGTGATCCAAGAGGAGTTTCAAACCACTTTCTAGGAATTCCCGAACTGTTGGCTGATTATCTAGAGACACGTGGTGTGATTTTTGTGTGGGTGGGCTTTGGAAAGAAACTTCCATTCGAGCTTGAACTTTTCCTTTCCACTTTCCCTTCAGTCTTGTCTTTCAACTGCAATAAAACACAGCAAGTGCTATGCCAGGGATTATTAGAAAGGGGATTGGGGAAAAAAAAACCCATCCCGTATCATAATGCCAGTATAGATTTATGGTGCAGCCTGATTTGGAATACTGTGCACCTTTCTGTTCACCGCACCTCAAAAAAGATATAGCATTGGACAAGGTGCAGAAAAGGGCAACTAAATTGATTAAGGGTATGGAACACCTTCCCTGTGAAGACAAGTTAAAGAGGTTAGGGCTCTTTAGCTTGGAGAAACGACGACTGAGGGGTGACATGATCGAGGTTTACAAAATTATGCGTGGGATAGAGAAGGTAGAGAAATAAGTTCTTTTCTTCCTTTCTCGTAATACAAGAACTTGTGGGCTCTCAATGAAATTAACGAGCAGTAGGTTTAGAACAGATAATAGGAAGTACCTCTAACCCAAAGAGTAATTAACATGTGGAATTCACCGCCGCAGGGTGGTGGCTACAAACATAGACAGCTTCAAGAGGGGATTGGATAAACATATGGAGCAGAGGTCCATCAATGGCTATTAGCCGCAAGGTATAGATTGAGACTCTCAGTCTGGGGCAAGGGATTCTCTGTATTCTTGGCGCTTGGGGAGGGGGGCAACAGTGGGAGGGATTCTAGTGTCCTGGCCCCACTGCTGGACCTCCTGATGGCACCTGGTCTTTTTGGCCACTGTGTGACAGAGTGTTGGACTGGAGGGGTCATTGGCCTGATCCAACATTGGCTTCTCTTATGTTCTTATAAGAGGGAATTGGATAAGCATATGGAGCAGAGATCCGTCAATGGCTATTAGCCGCAAGGTATAGATTGAGACTCTCAGTCTGGGGCAAGGGATTCTCTGTATTCTTGGCGCTTGGGGAGGGGGGCAACAGTGGGAGGGCTTCTGGTGTCCTGGCCCCACTGCTGGACCTTTTGATGGCACCTGGTCTTTTTGGCCTCTGTGTTACACATAGTGTTGGACTGGATGGGCCATTGGCCTGATCCAACATTGGCTTCTCTTATGTTCTCATAAGAGGGAATTGGATAAACAGATGGAGCAGAGGTCCATCAATGGCTATTAGCCACAAGGTATAAATAGAGACTCTCAGTCTGGGGCAAGTGATGCTCTGTCTTCTTGGTGCCTGGGGGGGGGGCAACTGTGGCCCCACTGCTGGACCTCCTGATGGCACCTGGTCTTTTTGGCCTCTGTGTGACACTGAGTGTTGGACTGGATGGGCCATTGGCCTGATCCAACATTGGCTTCTCTTATGTTCTCATAAGAGGGAATTGGATAAACAGATGGAGCAGAGGTCCATCAATGGCTATTAGCCACAAGGTTTAGATAGAGACTCTCAGTCTGGGGCAAGTGATGCTCTGTCTTCTTGGTGCCTGGGGGGGGGCAACTGTGGCCCCACTGCTGGACCTCCTGATGGCCCCTGGTCTTTTTGGCCTCTGTGTGACACAGAGTGTTGGACTGGATGGGCCATTGACCTGGTCCAACATTGGCTTCTCTAATGGTCTTAACTGGGAAGAGCAAACTTGAGGTTGCCAGCATGAGCTGGGTAGGAAAATCCTAGTTTGTTTGTTTTTTTGCTTACATCATGTAGACCTTGTGCTGCACTCTTGTGGGTGGAGCTTGCTGTTGAAAGTGGGTGGACCTTTACTTTCTTGGTGTGCCCATCATATCCATGCTGTGGGGCACTTTTAACACAGTGCATTGGTGGCGCCGTTGTACCCTGGCAAAGAAAATCTTCAGCAATGTCTTTGGTTGGGTGAATACAAACTGTACCTCGTGAGTAAAGAGTTGGGGCTTTGCTTGCACGTGATCCGTACCCATTAGTTTATCAAGACAGTTCCAGACCAGCTTTTGCAAGCACCACGTTTCCAGTTTTTGTCACTTTTGATCTTAAGGCGGCAGTTGAAGACAGTTTTATTTAGGACTAATTTCGTTCTTATTTATTTGGTAGTCCTCATTGGGGATTTTAAATTGAGGTCTTTTATGCAGTCTTGTGATTGTTTTATTTGCATGGTAATCGCCTTGAGTTCTGCAAGGCAAGGAGGCTAACCAATGTTTTAAATGCGCATGTGTGTAAAGTGCCATCAAGTTGCAGGTGGCCTTCTAAGGTTTTCAAGGCAAGAGGTGGTTTGCCATCGCTTTCTTTTACACAGCTACCCTGGTATTCCTTCAGGATTTATTTATTTAATTCGATTTCTATCCCGCCCTCCCTGCGAACTGGCTCAGGGCGGATTACAAAGTCAGAGAAATAATTAAACAGTAACATGGAAGTAGATAATTAAAAACAACGTTCACTGCCACAGGAAGTGGTGGCAGCTACAAGCATGGACGGCTTCAAAAGGGAATTAGATAAGCCTATGGAGCAGAGGTCCATCAGTGGCTATTAGCCACAAGGTATAGATAGGGACTCTGGGGCAAGTGATGCTCTGTCATCTTGGTGCTTGGGAGGGGGGGGGGCAACAGTGGGAGGGCTTCTAATGTCCTGGCCCCACTGGTGGACCTCCTGATGGCACTGGTATTTCTGGCCACTGTGTGACACAGAGTGTTGGACTGGATGGGCCTTTGGCCTGATCCAACATTGGCGTCTCTTATGTTCTTATGTTCTTAAAAGCAATAATAAAAGCCACCATCACTGCAAAAGTCTCGATTGCTGCGCTCAGTTTAGGCTGATCAGAAGCCAGCATGGATTTTGGATGTCTGTTACCTCAACCAAAAGTCTGGCAGAACAACTCCTCTTTACAGGCCCTGCGGAGTTGTAACAAATCCCGCAGGACCCTAATCTCAAGTGGGAGCTCGTTCCGCCAGGCTGGGGTTCCACCAGGCTGGGGTTGAGGCCAGTGTTCCCTCTAAGCTGAGTTAGTGTGAGCTAGCTCAGTTCTTTAGCCTCCGGCTCACACACTTTTGTCTTAGCTCAGGAAGGAGGGCTCCAGAGCAAACTGATTTATGCAGTGGCGAAATCGCTCGCTCACAACTTTAATGCCAGTGGCTCACAAAGGCAGAATGTTTGCTCACAAGACTCCACAGCTTAGAGGGAGCCTTGGTTGAGGCTAGCCAGACATCCTTGGGGCTGGGGACGACCAGTAGGTGTTGTTCAGCTGAGAGCGCAATTCCCGGCGGGGCACATATGGGGAGAGGCGATGATGAAGATGTGCAGTCCCCTGGCCGCGTACGGCTTTGAAGGTTAACGCCTTGGCAGCTGTGTTGGCCTGAAGCAGTAGAACAAAGCTGGGAGTCCAGTGTCTGAAGAAGCGTGCACGCACGCAAAAGCTTCTGTCAAGAATAAAAGGTGCCACTGGACTCCAACTCTGTCCTGGAATTCCTTGGTGGTCTCCCATCCAAGTACTAACCTGGGCTGACCCTGCTTAGCTTCCAAGGTGTGACGAGATCGGGCTAGCCTTACAAACATCATCACTTTATGGAGCCACTGTAACTGGGATACGCTTCTCAGTAGCCTTCACAGGGGAGGCACAGTGTACCCCGGGGCCTTAACTAAATTCTGAGGGAGAGGTTGCAAGACCTGAAGACAGTACAGGGCAGAGAGTACACCTGTCATTTTCTCTTCCAGCATTAAGTGCATTCCT
>NW_015161556.1:10976-12989 GCF_001447785.1 Gekko japonicus
TGTAGCTAACTGAGGTTTTAAATTGTGTTCTTTTATGCGTTTTTTTTTATATAATTGCTGCTTTATTTACATCGTAAGCCGCCTTGAGTCCCCCAAACTAGAAAAGGGGGCTAATAAATGTTTTAAATGAATAAAAATAAAATAAGCGGCTATTTGAGCCGTATTTAGAGATACGTTAGCTGAAATCAATAAGGCTTACTTTAGCGTAAACCTCTAGGGCTTGGCCATTCCTTTCTGCTGAAATGCATTGGAACAAAACAGGAGCATATCTGCTGGATTAATAGAACTGCTAATATGTTAGAATTACGTTGTAACCCCTTGGTATTTGTTTTCTTGTTAAACGAGGCACAAAGCGTTCTAAAGAATTAAGGTCGATTTGTTTGTCAATTTTGTCCACCGTAGCTTCAGTATCATTAGATGCCATGGGGGTGGGGTCTCAAGAAAACATTTTTCCGTGGTATTGTAAGTATTCTAGGAAAAGAACGTTTGTCTTACATGTTCCAGTTCAGAGTGCAGCCACGCATGCATGTGTTTACTGCAGACTTGGCTTCTTTGTTTGCAACACAAGTATGTTTTCCAGTTCCAGGAAGCTTTTGTGGAGTAGCCTCACAGCCCAGAAGTGTGTGTTTGTTTGCTTGTTTGTTTGGGAGAGGAAAGCACAGTTTGTTTTCTGCGGTTCGAAAGTTTTGCATTAAGTCAGAGAGCGAGGGATCAAACGGAAGGACAGGGTGACAACTCACATGTCATGGGCTTGAGAACGGAAGTGAGAATGTTATGAGAAGGTATTGCCTGTAGAGAATTGAAGGCCGGGGGGGGGCAGAAAAATGGGGGGGGCCTTTCCCCCCTCGAGGCTGTTTTTGGTGTAGTGGTTTGGTGTCGTGGTTAAGTGCGCAGACGCTAATCTGGGAGAGCCGCGTTTGATTCCCCGCTCCTCCACTTGCTGGATGACCTTGGGCAAGCTGTAGTTTTGATAAGAGCTGGCCTTGAAAAAGAGCAGTTTCTGCCAGAGCTCTCTCAGCCCCGCCTACCTCACAGGGTGTGTCTGTTGTGGGGAGGGGAAGGGGAAGGAGATTGTGAGCCGCTCTGAGACTCCCGTGGGTAGTGAAGGGCGGGGTATAAATCCAATCTCTTCCTCTTCTTCTTCTTCCTCTTCTTATCCCAACAACAAAAACCTTGTGAGAGAGGTTAGGCTGGGAGATTGTGGAGGGGCCCAGCTTCTGCAGCAGGGATTTGAACCCAGTTGTCCTGTGTCCTAGCCCAACACGAACCAGGACAGCTTCCAAGTCGTGACTTTTACCATGTATTGACAGAGGTGTCGCTAGAGAGCTAAGGTGGGGTAGCAGTTAGAGTGTCAGACTAGGACCTGGGAGGCCCAGATGCTCTGCCATGGGAGCTTGCTGGGTGACGTTGGGCCAGTCACACACGTTGGAAGCAGCTTTTGACCCTGGTTGGAGGAAAAAGCGGGGTATGGCAATGCGACAGCCCTGAAAATAACCCTGTGTGAGGTCTTTTGTTTGTGGATTCCAGTAGCGAACCTCTCTCCTCTGTTTAAGTAGGGTAACTGTTTTCTTTTAAAGTGACGATTTCTATAGTTCAGTGTTTCATGCCTCCTCGGTTTCTACCACAAGAGCCTTCTGCAGGAAGGGGGGAGGAGGAGAGGAGGAGATTGGATTTATACCCCTCCTTTCACTACCCGAAGGAGTCTCAGAGCGGCTGACAAACTCCTTTCCCTTCCCCTCCCCACAACAGACACCCTGTGAGGTAGGTAGGGCTGAGAGAGCTCTGACAGAAACTGCTGTTTTTCAAGAACAGCTGTGCCAGAACTATGGCTTGCCTAAGGTCATCCAGCAGCTGCAAGTGGAGGAGTGGGGAATCAAACCCGGTTCTCCCAGATTAGAGTCTGCGCAATTAACCACCACCCCAAACTGGCTCACTTGTGAACTTGTGGCTGACCCAGGGTCACTCCAGCAGCTGCATGTGGAGGAGTGGGGAATCAAACCCGGTTCTCCCAGA
>NW_015161556.1:15200-15455 GCF_001447785.1 Gekko japonicus
AAATTTTACATCTCTAGTGCTGTGGTGGCAGCTGCTGCCAAAGCGACATTTTTGAAAAATCTGCACAGCCAGTCCACATCTTCAGTGGCCAATCGGAACCCGCACTGGGCAAAAGCCCTGCCTGTCACCCTCCTAAAAGCACTCGGCGAGCACCACAGTAGGTGTCGGCGGGCACCACGGAGCCCACGGGCACTGCGTTGGGGGACCGGTGTTCTGTAACAAACTACCAGATTCCCTTGTATTGTAGGTGAGGCC
>NW_015161556.1:15798-17177 GCF_001447785.1 Gekko japonicus
CTGATAAGAGCTGTTCTTGAAAAAAGAGCCGTTTCTCTCAGAGCTCTCTCAGCCCCACCCACCTCACAGGGTGTCTGTTGTGGGGAGGGGAAGGGAGAGGAGTTTGTCAGCCGCTCTGAGACTCCAAGTGAAGGGCGGGGTATAAATCCAATCTCTTCTTCTTATAAACGTCTTCTTCAACCAGGGCCAGGGCTTTCTCTGTGGAAGATTAGATAAGCATATGGAGCAGAGGTCCATTAGTGGCTATTAGCCACACGGTATAGATAGGGACTCTCGGTCTGTGGCAAGTGATGCTCTGTCTTCTTGGTGCTTGGGGGGGAGATGACACTGGGAGGGCTTCTAATGTCCTGGCCCCACTGGTGGTCCTCCTGAGGGCACCTGGTATTTCTGGCCACTGTGTGACACAGAGTGTTGGACTGGATGGGCCTTTGGCCTGATCCAACATTGGCGTCTCTTATGTTCTTATGCTCCCTATTGAGACCAGGGCCCTGCGGGATCTCCTTCCATTCCGCAGGGCCTGCAAGACGGAGCTCTTCCGCCAGGCCTTTGGCTGAGGCAGCAGGCGCCCATCTACGGCCTCCCTGAGGTTGCCGTCACCCGTCTTGTCACCAGTCTACTGTCCATCGACAACTGGCCTTTAACTCGTAGTACCATCAGGCCAGAACTTTGTAGCCAACTGATGCTGTTCCAAGCTGTACCCATCGTTTAAATTGTTATAATGTTTTATTGCGTTTTAATGTTTAATGTTTTAAACTGAAATTGTATTTATTCAGTGATGCTACTTGCCCTGAGCTTGCCCGCGGGATCGGCGGGATATAAATGCAAATAATAAATGATAATAAATAAATTAATTACCTGTCACGTTGGTGTCCGGTGGCAATGGGTAACAGATCCGTTCCTCAGAAATAAGCAGCAAAGGCCTGCCAAGCTAGCGTGTTGGGTGACATGAGCGTCTTTCTCCTTCAGACCTTTCCCGGTTTGTTTGGAAAATCCACACGTCATTGACAAGCACCAGATCTGGGTGGGTGTGATCCCCAAAGGACCCGACGGAGGCCTGCTGAGCTCCACTTACGAGAAAAGGTAAGGGGTCTCCTTCCTGTTTTTAGAAGCCTTGCTTTTCTGGCAGGGTCAGGGCCTTATTTTCCCAGATGCACACATAAAGTTCACGTCCAGCGACAGGGAGTTTCCACGTTTGTGGTTTGTGGGGACGATGCAGTGTAATCATGATGGTCTCATAAAATGGCTCATAAAAGTGAGCCAGTTTGGTGTTGTGGTTAAGTGCGCGGACTCTAATCTGGGAGAACCGGGTTTGATTCCCCACTCCTCCACTTGCACCTGGCTGGAAGACCTTGGGCAAGCCATAGCTCTGATAAGAGCTG
>NW_015161556.1:17453-19766 GCF_001447785.1 Gekko japonicus
AGGGAAAGGAACTTGTAAGCCGCTCTGAGGCACCTTCGGGTAGTGAAGGGCGGGGTATAAATCCAATCTCTTCTTTTTCTCTTCTTCTACTGTGGAGCGAGAAAAGCTCTAGGAGGAGATGGGGGAGGTGGGAGACCTCCCAGTGGAGGAAACGGGGGGCGGAACAGAGAGTCAGCTGTGAGAAGAAGGGTGGTGGGTGGAATTTGATATTTCACTTGGAAACATAGCCAGTGCTCCCTCTAAGCCAGGGGTGTCAAACATGCAACCCGGGGGCCGGATTAGGCCCCCCTCCAGAGCTTCTGTCCAGCTCGCATTGAAATTGGCCGTCTTCCGCTTCTGCTTCCAGTTCTGCTGCTGCTGCTTCATCGTAGGTCTGTATTTTACAGATACACACCTGAACAGCGTACTCGAGATTGCAACAGCACAGACATTTTGATGCAGTAATTCAGAGCAAGAGGTGTCAGTTATCAGACACTGTTAAAGAAACAAAATATTGCAGAGAATGCTATATGTTTTAAGCCTGTTTTTATTTTAAGTTTAAAAAAACCCCTTTGTGTGTGTGTCCTTTATAAAGTTTATATCTCCGCTACCTGGCATTACATTTTACGACACACATGGCCCAGCCCAACAAGGTTTCATTTATGTCAGATCTGGCCCTCATAACAAATGAATTTGACACCCCTGCTCTAAGCTGTGGAGTCTTGTGAGCAAAAATTCTACTTCTGAGTGACTGGTATTAAAGTTGTACGTGAGTGATTTGGCTGCTGCATAAATCAGTTTGCTTTGGAGCCATCCTTCCTGAGCTAAGACAAAAAATGTGTGAGCCAGAGGCTAAAAAACTGTGAGCTAGCTCACACTAACTCAGCTTAGAGGGAACACTGAGCATAGCCATCTCTGTTCTAATTTGGGATTTGAAAATCCCCTCTCCCTCCCACCCTCAGCACCTGAAAAGTTTATCTCAGGCTACATCTACAGATTGTTGGAACTCATGCTGTTCTTGCACTACGGCATTTATTTTCAGCTGCACTGTCTCATCCGGGGAAATCCAGTTGTAATGTATTTCCATAGCACAGTATCCATCACTGTGTGGGTGCAGCCTAGGTTACTTATGTGTCAAAATGCACATGTATAATCTTGGGCAATTTGTCTGAGCAAGAGCCTCCCAAATTTGCTTCACAGTTCCACTCGTGGGAGTTTTGGGTGGCTCCTCTCTCATTCTTCCCGTGGCACTTCCTTCGCAAAGAATCCTTTAATGCTGGCGAGAGACTGCTGTTCTGTAATCTCCTGGAAGTGGAATTGTGGCTGTTTTTTTTCCATGCAGCGCATTATCCACTTCCTTCGCAAAGAATCCTTTAATGCTGGCGAGAGACTGCTGTTCTGTAATCTCCTGGAAGTGGAATTGTGGCTGTTTTTTTTCCATGCAGCGCATTATAGGATATATTCCCCATTACGTTTTTTTTGCGTTCATCGGGGTAATGTGAAAAATAGCATTAAAAGTTAGGCAACGCAGTTTAAGTCATAGAATCATAGGATGTTAGAGTTGGAAGGGGCCTTACAGGTCATCTAGTCCAGCCCCCTGCACTCTGCACGAGTATACTGAAAGATAGCCCTACATACCTGCAACATACCCGAAAGATGGTCGTCCAGCCTCCGCTTGAAAACGCCCAGCGAAGGAGCCTCCACCACCTCCCAAGGCAGACTGTTCCACTGCTCAACCACTCTTGCGGTTAGGAAGTTTCTCCTGATATTTAGCCGGTAACGACTCCCTTGTAATTTCCACCCATTAGATCTAGCCTTGCAATCCGGAGCAAGAGAGAATAGATCTGCTCCATCTTCTACATGACAGCCCTTCAGATACTTGAAGACTGCAATCATGTCCCCTCTAACCCTTCTCTTTCCCAGGCTAAACATACCTTGAATATACCTTGAATATATGAAAGATCAGTGAAGAAAATGTGTGTGTGTGTGGGGGGGGGAAACGTGATTACCAATGAGATCACCAGTTGCCTCATGGATCAGACCTGTTCTCCCCACCTCACCCCCGCCAAAGAATCAGCCGGCCATACTTGGGGCTGCTTGCAGCTGTGGTTACCTTCGAAGTCAGAGAAACCATCACAACCCGGGTCTCAAAAAGGTTGGAGGGCAGCGTGGAAAACGTGGGAGTACAATATTTTGTGAGCGATGTCATCTGGATTCTCCCTAATAAACGAGCAAATGAAATGAAATCGGTTCTGGAGAAAAACGTGTGTTTTGGACAATAGCCCTAGTTCCCCTTTTGTCAGAGTTGGAAGTAACTGCTGATCGGACGCCCTC
>NW_015161556.1:20461-51967 GCF_001447785.1 Gekko japonicus
ATTACTACCACTAACCCCACTCTGTCTCCACCCCTTTTCTCTCTTTCCCCCCTATCTACCTCTGTCTCTCTCTCTCTACCTCCTCTTCTCCATTCCTCCCTTCCACTCGCCCTTCCTTCCTATCTAGGGCCCGTCGTCTACCGCCACGACGGGCTTTCCTTACTAGTAGGATATATTCCCCATTACGCTTTTTTGCGTTCATCGGGGTAATGTGAAAAATAGCATTAAAAGTTAGGCAACGCAGTTTAAGTCATAGAATCATAGGATGTTAGAGTTGGAAGGGGCCTTACAGGTCATCTAGTCCAGCCCCCTGCACTCTGCACGAGTATACTGAAAGATAGCCCTACATACCTGCAACATACCCGAAAGATGGTCGTCCAGCCTCCGCTTGAAAACGCCCAGCGAAGGAGCCTCCACCACCTCCCAAGGCAGACTGTTCCACTGCTCAACCACTCTTGCGGTTAGGAAGTTTCTCCTGATATTTAGCCGGTAACGACTCCCTTGTAATTTCCACCCATTAGATCTAGCCTTGCAATCCGGAGCAAGAGAGAATAGATCTGCTCCATCTTCTACATGACAGCCCTTCAGATACTTGAAGACTGCAATCATGTCCCCTCTAACCCTTCTCTTTCCCAGGCTAAACATACCTTGAATATACCTTGAATATATGAAAGATCAGTGAAGAAAATGTGTGTGTGTGTGGGGGGGGGAAACGTGATTACCAATGAGATCACCAGTTGCCTCATGGATCAGACCTGTTCTCCCCACCTCACCCCCGCCAAAGAATCAGCCGGCCATACTTGGGGCTGCTTGCAGCTGTGGTTACCTTCGAAGTCAGAGAAACCATCACAACCCGGGTCTCAAAAAGGTTGGAGGGCAGCGTGGAAAACGTGGGAGTACAATATTTTGTGAGCGATGTCATCTGGATTCTCCCTAATAAACGAGCAAATGAAATGAAATCGGTTCTGGAGAAAAACGTGTGTTTTGGACAATAGCCCTAGTTCCCCTTTTGTCAGAGTTGGAAGTAACTGCTGATCGGACGCCCTCGACAAAGGAGGCCTTGGTAAAGAGAATCATTTTTAGTCAGAATACAGTGGCGTTCTGACAAGAGTCTGAATCGCAGCTGTTGGGAGCGTATTTCACCAGCCTGGAAAATTGATCTACACAGGGGTCATTTCGTAGAAAAAGAGCTAGGGGAACTCATTAGCATAACTCATTGGCATACGCCACACCCCCTGACATCACTGGAAGTGTGACATAAGGCCACACCCCCTGACATCACCGGAAGTGTGTCATAAGGCCACACACCCCACCCCCAACAGTCCCGGCCGCTGCCGCCGGCCTTGCAACTCCACTGCCGAGCCCCACAAGGGGCCCGGCGGTGGACCTGCAAGGCCGGCGGGAGTGCAAGGGAGCCCCGCGAAGGCCCTCCCTGGCCCCAGGCAGGCAGGGGTGGGGAGAGGCAGGGAGGAAGCAACTTACCCTCCCTCTTCTCCTGCCTCCTCCTGGCTGAATGAGGGCCGGAAGTGGGGCGGCCGGAAGCAGGGGCGGGGCTTCGTCATGTGCCCCGCCCCCCGTACCTCACCCGGGGGAACTGCGATCCCCCGCGATCCCCCCCAAAATGACCTCTGGATCTACAAATGCAGTAATTTCAGACCTGTTGGAATAAAGGTGGCCTGAGGATAAACTAATAGCGAAGACATCACAGGCTAATTTCAGGAGCTAAGAACCCTTCTGTAGTTGGTGGGAGGCTTAACATTTAGAGCCGTTTTTGGTCATAGTGTGACTGAATCTTCTCAGGAGGGGCCGTGGCTCAGTGGTAGAACATCTGCTTGGCACGCAGAAGGTCCCATGTTCATTCCCGGGCACCTCCAATTCACAGGATCCCTGCCGCGGGGGATAGCGATACGCGTTGCACTGCTGTCGCCAGGATGTGACGCTATGCGTCGCTCTGGCAACGGGGCTGTTTGCCATTGCCTGCCTCTGCGTAGCAACTGCAGTCTTCCTCGGTGGTCTTCCATCCAAATACTACTTGTGGCCAACCCTGCCTGTCAAGCTCTGAAAAGCTCAGAGCTATTCAGTTTGCTCAGCAAATGTAATTCGTCTTCAGGATGGCGCATTTAAAAAGCTCTGTCTTATATTGCTTCCTGAATTCTAACAGGGAGGCTCTTAGCCAAAGATTACCAAGAAAGCCCGTGCTTGGCTGCAGATTTTCTTAAGCGGGGGCATATTCTGTAGGAGTTGGTCACAATGCTGTCGATGCACAGGTTGATGCAGGGTCTCACAGGTTGTCGATGCACAGATGTGTCGTTGCACATTGGCGGCACCTTGAACTGGAGCAAAAAAAAAAAGTGATTGGAAGGCAGAGTAGATGTTCTGGATCAGGAGTTAGAAGCAGAAGTCAGCTAGGCCCTCTTAAAAAGACGGGCTACTGCATTTTGCAGCCACTGAGCTTTCCGGTTCATCTTCAAAGGGTGCCCGGTGTATAACACTTGGAACTGGAATTGTTTAAGGTGTTCTATTACTGGGCTCAGTCGCCAACCAAAAGGGAGCCTGCGACCAAGAAATCAGAAGGAAGGGGAAGGGCAGTCATGAAGGAAACTAGAAAAGATTCTTTCAGATGCATCACTGACCAATTCAAGGTAATTCATGCCATAATATTCCCCATTACTATGTATGGGTGTGAGAATCCTGAATTCTCCCTAGAAGCAAAGGTTACTAAATTAAGGCTATCGTACTTCGGTCACTTTATGAGAAGACAGGAGTCACTGGAAAATACAGTAATGCTAGGAACCAGGGCTCTTTTTGGGCAGGAACGCACAGGAACGGAGTTCCGGCTGGCTTCAGAGTTGGCCACGCCCACTACAGCCAAAACCTCTGCATGCGTGGCTACAGAGGGAAGGCCTGGAGAGCGACACACACACCCGGCAACTCCAAGGTGAGCGGGCCGGGGGGGGGGGCCTGGAAGGATCGGGAAGGCATTTAAATGCCTCCCCATGCCTTCCCCAGCCTGTCCGGGGGAGGGGGGGCTTGCCTGGGCTCCCCACAGCCGTGGGGTGCCCGGGAAGCCAAGGGAAGGCATGGGGTGTGGCCTAATATGTTAATGAGCTGTGCTGTCAGGGGTTTGGCCTAATATGCTCATGAGTTCCTGCTGGGCTTTTTGTACAAAAAAAGCCCTGCTAGGATCAGTTTAAGGCAGCAGGAAAAGAGGCAGACATAACAGCAGATGGATTGACATAATCAAGGAAGCCACGGCCCTCAGTCTGCAAGACCTGAGCGAGGCTGCTGCAAATGATAGGACATTTTGCAGGTTATCAATTCATAGGGCTGCCCTAAGTCAACTTGATGGGACTTAACACACACACACACTTCGAGGCCACAGTGGCATGGTTCGGTGTAGACGCGTGGGCTCAGTCCAGAAACCAGGATAAACTTTTGTGGCTGAGGACGCTGTGCCTCATATTGGTCAGTTTCGGGAGGGGATTGGATCAACATCTGGAGCAGAGGTCCATCCGTGGCTATGAGCCACAAGGTCTGGGGCAAGTGATGCTCTGTATTCTTGGTGCTTGGGAGGGCTTCTAGTGTCCTGGCCCCACTGGTGGACCTCCTGATGGCACCTGGTATTTCTGGCCACTGTGTGACACAGAGTGTTGGACTGGATGGGCCATTGGCCTGATCCAACACTGGCTTCTCTTATGTTCTTACGAGACATATCGAATAATTTGTAGCTGCTCCTCGCCAGCATTCCCTATTGCCTTTTCCCAGTGATCGGTGCGGCCTCTTTTCTTTTGCCTCTTTCTTGCTGCCCAGAACATGGATGTTCCTGCCCATAGAGCTTTACACTGTGCATTAAGCAGACAAGACAAGGATGCAAAGGCAAAGGTCATTTGGGAGAGAGTCATTTGAAGAGGAGGTCATAGGGAGGACAGCAGAGGAGCAAAGGCCAGGGCGGATTCCGCACCGAGAGAGCCGAGGAAGAGGAGAGGGCTGTTCCGGTAACAATGAGCGGCCCCCCAGGAGAGCAGAGTCAGGTGTGGGAGGTATACCAACGGATCGGCCGGCAGACAAGTTTCTGTTTTGAAGTTTAGTCAGAAGATAATTATTTTTCCTCCTGTGACCAGTCTTTAGGATCAGCGGACGCGTGGTACCCGTCAAAGGATCAACCAGACACTGCACTCACGGCCTCACCTTTCCTTCTTCCTGGTTAGCTTTTAGCCAGATAGGCTCTCCATGTTCACATTTGTGGAGCTTGTCTCAGAGAAAACCCGGATAGGGTGGAACGGAGAATTGAAAAGAAATAACAGGGGCCTTCATTATCAATCACTTGCTTTTAAGTAGAAGTTTGCGGGGTGGTGCATGACACAAAAAGGAGAGAATGAGAAATTGAAATCGTAGAATCATAGAAGTTTGCACTACCCAACAGAGCCTCAGAGCGGCTTACAAACGCCTTTCCCTTCCCCTCCCCACAACAGACACCCTGTGAGGTAGGTGGGGCTGAGAGAGCTGTGACAGAAACGGCTCTTTTTCAAGAACAGCTCTTATCAGAACTACGGCTTGCCCAAGGTCATCCAGCAGGTGCAAGTGGAGGAGTGGGGAACCAAACCCGGTTTTTACCCAGATTAGAGTCCACGCACTTAACCATGACACCAAACATAGAAAGGAGAGAATGAAAAATTGAAATCGTAGAATCATAGATTTGGAAGGGATCTCCAGGGTCATCTAGTCCAACCCCCTGCACAATGCAGGCAATTCACAACTGCCTCCTTCCCATGCCCCCAGTGACCCCTGTTCCATGCCCAGAACATGAGGGAAAAAACCTCCAGGATCCCTGTCCAAACTGGCCTGGAGAAAAATTGCTTCCTGACTCCGAAGTGGTGGTCGACACTTCCCTGGGTGTGTAAGAAAGGGCTGTGAGAACTAAGCACTTGATGCCACCCTTCCTGCCCTCCTTCTCATGATCTGCCAAAGCTCACAGAGTTTAAAAACCTCCAAAGAAGGAAATAGTGGTCTGGAAAGTATAAAATATAAGAAACTTGATTATTTGTGTGTGTGTGTGTGTGTGTGTCCAATCAGATAAGGCCTAAGTTAGTACTGTTTTCTTATGTATGATGCTATAGTATTTATGTTCGGACGTGCTGTGTATTGTATGTTAATTTGAAAAGAAATAAAAATGATTTTTTTAAAAAAGAAAGAAAGACGGAAAAAAGATAATGATAGTCTTCAGGCTTTCTTTTTTTCCTTGCAGGTTTACCGAGGAATGTTTGTCTTCTCTTGGAAGAACAATAGGTAAGACAAAAAAAGGTTTTGCTGCTATGGGGAGCCGAGGACTGCAGGAGCTGTATTCGAGTCCCGTAGCACCTTGAGACACCAACACGATTTTCAGGGTAGAAGCGTTTGAGAGTCACGGCTCCCTTCATTAGGTATCAGGGAGCTTTGACTCTTGAAAGCTTCTACCCCCCCCCCCAAATCTTGTTGGTTTCTAAGGTGCTGCGGGGCTCGAATCCAGCTCTTCCCTGCTGCAGACAAACATGGCTATCCTCTGAAACGATGTCTGTCTACAGTGCAGCAAAAGCCTATGGGAATAAAAGAAGTCTGTTAGGAAAGGGAACGTAGATCCAGATAGGTGGCCATGTTAGTCTGTCTGTAGCAATAGGAAAGAGCAAGAGTCCAGGAGCACCTTGACTAACAAAATTTGTGGCAGGGGATGAGCTTTTGTGAGTCACTACTCCTTTGTTGCATTTGCTTCGTTGCATAGAAAGTCATAGATGCAACGAACATGAAGTTGAGTGAACGTCAGAGGACGGCGGAAGACCGGAAGGCCTGGCGTGATCTGGTCCATGGGGTCGCGAAGAGTCGGACTCGACTGTACGACTGAACAACAACAACAACTCACTTCTTCAGAATATGAAGGGTCAGGGATAATGAAAGTCTGTGTCCCGCATTTTGCACTCAGGCCCGTGGCCAGCCGGGGGGGGGGGGCACTGTGGGCAGTGCCCCCTATCGAACCTTAAACCCCTCCCCCATCTTCTCCTTTAATCCCCTTCTTCTCGTCCAGCTGGGAAAAGCTGCAAAAAGCTTGTCTTTTCCCGCCCCCTTTCTGCAAAAGCTTCTTCCCGGGGTGGGGTGGGTGGGAGAAAGAGCGCACACTCTCTTTTGTGCTTCTTCAGGGGACTTTACCCGCTTCCCTTGCAAAGGGCCACCCGCTCGGGTGGGCTTGGAGGGAGAGGGTCTCCCCTTTGTCCCCCAGAGCAGCCCAACATCCTGAAGGCAGAGCTCCACGCCGAGGCGCTGCCTTGCCCTGCCTTCTACACTTACCCCAATTTGCAGCAAGCTGGAAAGGGTTCACGCAGGCACAGTGGAAGGAAGGAAGAGCTTGCCGCGCTGTCCCAAAGCTGGCTGGGGTAAGGAGCTACTACTGCCCCCACTCCCCCTCCCTCCCTGCTCCTTTAATTTCATTTAAATGTCGTTTAATTCGATTAGCACTCCCTGTGGAAAATTTCCTGGCTACGGGGCTGTTTGCACTGCACCCCCGATTCATCCCCTTCCCCAAAAAGGCTCTCGGTGGAGCTGCTGCCACCAGGTTGGATGTTCCCGCCCTTCGGGGGATGCCTTATTAATCATCTTATAAAGAAGAAGAGATTGGATTTATATCCCGCCCTTCCCTGATGCTGGGAAAGATTGAAGGTCAAAGAAGACGGGGACGGCAAAGGATGAGATGGTTAGACAGTGTCATTGATGCAACAATGCAACGAACATGAAATTGAGCAAACGTCAGAGGACGGCGGAAGACAGGAAGGCCTGGCGAGATCTGGCCCATGGGGTCGTGAAGAGTCGGACTCGGCTGTGCGACTGAACAACAACTTCACTCAGAGTCTCAGAGCGGCTTACAAACTCCTTTCCCTTCCCCTCCCCACAACAAACACCCTGTGAGGTAGGTGGGGCTGAGGGAGCTCTTAACAGAACTGTCCTTGAGGGAACAGCTCTAACAGAACTATGTCTTGCCCAAGGTCACCTAGCAGCTGCGAGTGGAGGAGTGGGGACTCAAACCCGGTTCTCCCAGATTAGAGTCCGTGCACTTAACCGCCACACCAAACCAAAGAACCCAGTGTTAATTGGCTATAAACTGAACAATACGAACGAGCAGGGCTACGTAAGCCGAGTAAAGAATTCCGGGGATGAAATGATAAGCAAAATGAAGTAACAGTGTATTACTATAAAGGAAATCTGAATTTGCAAGGAAGCAACCAGAATGTGTGCTGTAAGGCAGATGGGAAATTCGCCCCATATTTGGCACGCATCAGCGGCTAGCTTAAAGTACAACAAATGCCAGAATACAGAGATTGGAACCAACAAATATCTGCATGGAAAGGTGGGATATTGCTTTTAACAAGAATCGGGGGTGGGGAAAACCTAAAAATGTCAAAAAAGCGATGAAAATTATCAAACGTTAACTCCCTTTTTTACTTTGGTGGAAGGCTTGAGGCCAGAGCCTCCTTGGTTACTAGAGGGTGTTTTGATTAGGTCATTTCAGAATGGAGTGAGGTGTGTATTTGCTCCAAGGCAAAAGGAGACAAAAAGGTTGTGGTCGGGAAGGGCCCCCCCAACACACAAGTGGAGTATTTAGAACACCCAAGGGTGTGAAAATCAGTTGCCGGATTCTCTGTGCTCAATGTATAAACAGAGGGAATGTGATGGAGAAATAGAGAAACAAGACCTTGAACGGTGGCATTTGTCGAAACTCAGTACTGAAGGTACACTTTTTCCGTACCTGCATCTTTATAATGCAGTTTTTGATGGGATGGAGGGATGTATCTCTTGGGCTTCTCGTAGCATCACTGAAGGTGTTTGCATAATACATGTTTATTAGCTGAACGCACAACTTTAAGCCGTTGGAGGCCAGCAGGGTTCTTTCTGTACAACAGTAGTAATTGTACAACTTCCAACAGATTTCCAAAGAAGTGCTTGTGCAGAAATAAAACCAACACACACTTCCACCATTTCATGGAATGTGCAGAACAGAATGTTCGGGGGGGGGCATTTTTTTCAAAAGGGATTAGAACAGTAATACAACCGAACGGCACCTAGGGTCACTTCCATAAGGGACAGTGATGTAGTCTGTTATGCTGTTCATTGTGCGTATCATTTCCCTTTCTT
Organism: Gekko japonicus; assembly: GCF_001447785.1. Taxonomy (NCBI): domain Eukaryota; kingdom Metazoa; phylum Chordata; class Lepidosauria; order Squamata; family Gekkonidae; genus Gekko; species Gekko japonicus. The sequence goes on from NW_015161556.1 coordinate 28,616, forward strand.
TATTGCAACGCCCTCTTTCTTTTGTAACCTCCTTTCCCCATTATGATATGTCATGCCTTAGACCAGTTTTTCCATTTGCATTGTTTCTCCAGTTCTGTAATCCTACCCCATTGTTTATTGGAGGTCTTTGCTGTCAGACTGAATGGCTTTTGCCCTTGAGCAATCTGCCTTGAGTCTCGGTGACAAAGCACAGGCTCTGAACGACCTCAGTAATCATGAACACACACTCTCTCAAGGAACTCATTCCCACTGAGAGCAATTGTGGTTTTGCATCCCCCCCCCCCCCCCCCCCCCGATCCTCCTCGTGGAAGGCATAATAAACACAGTGTTTGCTGAGTGAGAAAATTGAAATGGGCCAGTCTCCAGAGACGCTGATGTCACTCTCTTTTTTTGGTGGGAACGAAGGGAGATTTGAACTCAATCATTTAAGCCTCAGTCATAGATTAAAATGACTGAGCCATTGTTTTGACTAGGTCACCTCGGCCACCTACGTGTAGTCTGGCAGGAAGCAGGAAATTCCCCCGAAGCACGTATGAAACAGAGCTGGTGCAACAGAAGGGTGTGTGTCTGAAGGTGAGGTTCCTGCTGTCCAGTGACAGTGCAAAGGAAGCCTCTCTCTTTCTCTTTCTCTTTCTCTGTCTCTCTCTCTCACATACACCCCTGTGTATACTCTTATTAAGCCCGGGGAGGAGGGAGTTGGGCCTTGGGGGGGGAGGGAATGGGAGTTTCTCAAGTTAGTAAAGGTAAAGGTTCCCTTGCTCGAAAGCCAGTCGAATCCGACTCTAGGGTTGCGGTGCTCATCTCCGTTTCAAAGCCGAAGAGCCAGCGCTGTCCGAAGACGTTTCCGTGGTCATGTGGCCGGCATGACTAAACACCAAGGTGCACGGAACGCTGTTACCTTCCCACCGAAGCAGTACCTATTTATCTACTTGCAATTTCTTGCTTTCGAACTGCTAGTTTGGCAGGAGCTGGAACTAGAGACGGGAGCTCACTCCGTCATGCGGCACCCCTGGGTCTCGAACTGCTGAACTACTGACCTTCCACAGCCTGCAGTTCAGCGTCTTAACCACTTGAGCCACCGCAGCTCAAGTTACTGAGCCACATTTTAAAGGCCCGCTAAGATTTATTTATTTGATGTAGAAGATAAGGTACACCTTTTCCCCATTGCAGAGACAGAAGGCAAAAATGTATGTGGGAGTGGAGAGAATCAAAGCTGATCTACTTTGTGGCCTCTGTGCAGCCCCACACGTGGGTCGGGCACCTACCCACGACCTCAAATGGAGAATATTCCAGAGCTTTGCCTCAGAAGTCTTTTGGCGGGCTATCTTCCTGCCCTGGGGAGCAGGCACGCACTGCGCATGTGTGGAGTGGGGGAGAGGGCCGCCTCCCACTCAGTTCTTCTTTGACCGCCCTCCCGTTCACACCTCTCCAGCATTCGCTCTTGGTTGCCTCAGCTGAGTTGCTTTCCTCATCTTCTTGTTTCTGTCTTCATTCTACCTGTGTCTTCGTTACTTCTTCGTCTTACTATCTAAATATATATATTTCTTTCACCTCTTTCTCCTCTTCGCCTTCATTTCCCTGGTCGAGAAGGTGTTTGTATGGCCCGTACCTTATTTTTTTAGAGTTGTCGCTGATGCCCTGCTAAACTCCCCTCTAATGATGGCCACGACCTTTGTCTAATCTGTCTGGGGGAATTTCATCGTGTTGATCCATGCCCACATTGTGCCAAGTTCACCAGACAAGCCTGTTGTAACAGAGCGGCTTGCCTCAGGACTGTACTTTTAGAGGCTGCACTCCAGCCCACGATGTCTTCTGCAGCTTCCTATTCGTCTTCTGTCTCTCAAAAGCCCACGGCTCGGGGAGATCCAGGGAAGCCTGTCAAGAAACAGCGTAAATCCAAAAAGCAGGAGGATAAGGATTCTTCAACGGTGAAATCGAAACCGTTGACATCGATTTCAACTCCGAAGCTCGATCCTGTTGTGATCTTGGGCATATCAACGTCGACACACATTGTTGCTTTGGCCCCTACTACAACTCATAAATCTAAGACCTATCCTCCGGTTTTGACACCAAACCTGTTGTCTCTGGCTGATCACCTCACTCCAGCACAACACCCCAAGTCTCCAATATCAAAGCCTTCGGGATCTTGACATGACTCTCCTTGAGTGGATAGACACCTCTCCGCATCTCGTGATTCCCAACCGATCTCACTCACCTCGATCACGATATGATTGTAGGGGTTATGACCAGTGTTCCCTCTAAGCTGAGTTAGTGTGTGCTAGCTCACAGTTTTTTAGCCTCCAGCTCACACATTTTTGTCTTAGCTCAGGAAAGATGGCTCCTGAGCAAACTAATTTATGCAGTAGCCAAATAGCTCGCTCAAAACTTTAATGCCAGTAGCTCACAAAGTAGAATTTTTGCTCACAAGACTCCACATCTTAGAGGGAACATTAGTTATGACTACCGTAGATCACTCTCCCGATCTCAATCTCGATCAGACTACAGATCTTGGTCCCAGACATTGTAGATCGTGTTGTCTCAATTCCTACTCACGGTCTCCAACACCCTGTTGTGACTGCTGATTTTATAGATGTCACCACAACCTTGGTAGATGCCACTCGGCTGTGTCTTGCAGTAGGCACTCTCTGTCTGACACTTCGGCTTCAGTAGACCTACCAAAACGTTCTCTGTCAGAACCTCGATATCGGCCTCCTCCTGACGTCAGGGCATCCCTAGAAGTGTCACAGCATGCTCGATCACCATCTTAGGAATTGGTTTCTTACCGCTCTGCCTCTGGTGATGTTGATCCTGATTGAAGAGGATTGCCCTCACTCGGGTTCTCTCTCACCTACAGAGGGTCCCAAAGCTTATTTGGAGCTCATAAGTAGGATAGCAACTGCCCTTCAATTGCAGGACACGACTGATACCCCTGCGGTCACAGATGTCGTGCTCAAGTTGGTCCAGGCTGACCTGCCTCCATCTACTATTTTACCGCTGCTCCCAGTGCACCTCTCTGCTCTTGGGATCGATCGGCTTCGGTGCCTCCAGTATCAAAATGTTATGATGCCATTTACAAGGTACAGCAGTCATCTGCAAAGCTTTTATTTGATCATCCATCTCCAAACTCGCTGATTATCCATTCTTCCTCCAGATCCAAGCATCCCAGACAGTCACTCCCTCTGGACCATGAGGGTCATAAGATAGATAACATAGCTAAGAAAACCTATGCCGTGGCTGCCATGAACATAAGGATCGACACTTACCTTTCTTATCAATTGGCATATGCCTTTACCGTTGCAAATGCTGTTTGCCCAGTCCTCGGCATTGTTCCAGAAGGGGGCAGAACTACACTTTCTGCAGCTTTATAAGAAATTTGCACGATCTCCAAACAGATTAATTCTATCCAACCTAATTACCTGTTAATCCAAGGTGGTGGCATTATCTATTGCCCTGTGCACGATCTCCAGATTAATTCTATCCAACCTAGTTACCTGTTCATCCAAGGTGGTGGCATTATCTATTGCCCTTCGTCGACATGCATGGCTCAGAAATACATCCCTCCAACTGGATGTAAAATTTAAAATTGAGGATCTGCCTTTTGATGGCGAAGGACTTTTTCATTCCAATACAGATGAGACCTTGAAGGCTGTAGATGACAGCAGGAAAAAGAATAGGAACCTAGGCATATCCACCTCGACACCACAACGCCCTCAGTATCATCAGTGGAAACCGTAGTATGCCAGACGTCAGCCTTCCCCTGCTACCCCCTCTTGGTGGAGACGTAAACCTTCTGATTCCCGTCCACTCAACTGAAGGTCTAAGACTTCTGCATGTAAAAGACCCCAGTAGCCCAAGCAATCTGTTTGACCATCTCGCTCGCCTGTCACCTCCTCCTTCCTTCACCCTCCCGTTTGGACCCATGTCTCCCTTCCTTCTAGCTTGGGAAGACATTACAACAGATAACTGGGTCCTGACCATCGTATGGGTGGGGTACGCCATAGAGTTCATTTTGCCCCCCGACCTTCCATCACTTCGTCATCACGCCTCCTACTGCATCTCTTCTTCTCGAAGTTGACACACTGCTCGAGAAAGGGGCCATTGAAGTCGTCCCGGAGGTGCAACGAACTCTAGGCTTCTTCTCCCAAGTATTTCATGGTCCCCAAGAAGGACGGTGGTGTCTGGGCGATTATGGGCCTTCACGATTTCAATTGCTTTGTCGAATGCAGATGGTTCCAAATGGTCACTCTCTAGTCTATCCTCCCTCTCCTTCCGAAGAAGGGCTGGCTGGTGACCATAGATTTTCAGGACGCTTATTTTCATGTTATTATTCACCCTCAACATCGGCAGTTTCTTCACTTCATGATTGGAACCAACCATTACCAGTACAGAGTTCTCCTATTTGGGTTCTGCGCAGCACTGCGTGTGTTCACGAAAATGATAGCAGTCATTGCTACAGAACTTAATCAACAAGGGATTGTCCTTTATCCCTTTATGGACGACTCGCTTCTTGTGGCCCCCTCAAAAACCCAACTCGAGAGGAACATCCATTGCATCCTGACTCTACTCTGCAATCTAGGACTTTGTGTGAATCTTTTGAAGTCCACTGTCCAGCCTACTCAGTGTCTCTTAGGGGCTCTTCTCGATACCACTTGCGAGCTGGCCTCTCTCCCAGAGTCCCGGGCGCAAAACATTATGTCACTGGTGTCAACTTTCCTTCAACACCCACAGCAGTCTGCCTGCCCCATCATGAGACTCCTGGGATATTTTGCCTCAGCAGTTTTCATTGTTCAGCATACGAGACTTCGGATGCGCCCTCTCCAGCTGTGGTTCCTTCGGAACTTCGATCTTCAGCATCAACACTGGGACACAGTACTCTCTGTACTGAGTGCTTCTCATGCTCATCTGGTGGTCTCTCCCACAGCATCTCCAGTCCGGCATGCCCTTTCGACATCTGCCTGTCAACAGACGCCTCCCATTGGGGTTGGGGAGCCCAGTGTGGAACCCTGTCCGCAAGAGATACTTGGATTCACCGCACTTATGGGAAAATGTGGTTAAGGTGTGCAGCCTATGCTGAACGACACTCTTTTGATCCTCGTAAGGCATCTCTATCTGATATTTTCTCACACGTAGTCTCCCTAAGGGACTCTGGTCTGGTGCACCTCCATGAAGGTGCACCTTGTGGCTATTTCGGCGCAGCGCCCCCTGATAGAGGGTGCCACAGTTTTCCCCCACTGTCTCACCAAGTCCTTCTTGAAAGGCACTCCTTCGTCTTTGTCTACCTCGAAAGCCCATGATGCCTTCGTGGAGTCTTTCTCTGGTCCTATCTCAATTGACTAGAGAGGTGACTCTGCACATCAACGCTCTGGAACTTCTGGCTGTTCATCGAGCTTTGATATCGTTCCTCCCAGTCCTGGCTGGCAAGATCGTCCGGGCCTCTTCAGACAATGTGGCTACTATTTTTTATATAAACAAGCAAGGCGCGGACCATCTCCATGCATTTATGCCATACGGCCATGAAGCTTTGGGATTGGTGTCTCCGACACTCCATCTTGATATCGGCCATACACCTCCTGGATGTCTTGAACATAGATGCAGACTTCCTGAGCTGTGCTGCTCCCCAGGAAAACAAATGGTCTCTGCACCCCAGATACCTGAAGCCTGTCTTTCACGAATTTGGATGCCCGAGTGTGGATGGCTTTGCGACAGCAGAGAATGCTCGATGTCCTCTGTTCGCCTCTCAAGGCCGACCATCGCCCCAATCTCTAGGAGATGCCTTCCTCCACAGATGGACGGGGATCTTGATTTATTTTTTCCCTCCGTTTCCCTTGATCTTAAGGGTTCTGCACAAGATTGTGGCAGACACCACATCCTACATTCTAATCACGTTGTGGTGGCCTCGTCAGTCATGGTTCCCACACCTTCTGTATCTGTCAAGGGGTCAATTTCTCTATCTGCCTCCTGAACCATATCTCCTGTCTCAGGATCGAGGCAAGATCCTCCATCATGATCCCGCTTTCTTCAAGCTCACGGCATGGAGGATTCTTCAGTGAATGTTGTTGTAAAATAGTCAAAAGTATTTAAAATACTCCGAGTATCGATGGATCTTGCTCTATTGGAAAGAAGAGATTTCTTTGCTTTTAAAACCTTTATTTCTAAGGGTAAAAGGTATACAGGAAACCTACAAATAAACAAAACTTCTAAGAGCTACATTTTCTAAGCTGCCTACAGTTCAACCATTGTTACACACTAACACAGAGATAATGGAGAATCTGTCCTTCTTCTCGACCCTTAGAAAGGAAGTCACCTGGAACAAACAACCAATCACTTATCACAACAGAAGTTACTTTTCCCGGGCTAATCCCCTATTGGCTCTATTGCCAGGTCTCCCTTCCAGGTCAATCTAAATAATAGCAATACTAGGTAAACAAGTTAACCCTATAATGACTGGATTGTCAGACCTTGTAAACACGTACATTTCCAACAAATTTCCCCCCGGTGGTTTTAGACATGCTATTGAATGCTCGGAAGCCGTCCACTCACCGCACTTATGGGAAAATGTGGTTAAGGTGTGCAGCCTATGCTGAATGACACTCTTTTGATCCTCGTAAGGCATCTCTATCTGATATTTTCTCACACGTAGTCTCCCTAAGGGACTCTGGTCTGGTGGACCTCCATGAAGGTGCACCTTGTGGCTATTTCTGCGCAGCGCCCCCTGATAGAGGGTGCCACAGTTTCCCCCCACTGTCTCACCAAGTCCTTCTTGAAAGGCACTCCTTCGTCTTTGTCTACCTCGAAAGCCCATGATGCCTTTGTGGAGTCTTTCTCTGGTCCTATCTCAATTGACGACTAAGCCCTTTAAGCCGATGGCTTCTTCAGATCTGCGTCTGCTGCCTGGATAAAAGCCTGGAATTCTGGAGAGTACGTATTGTTTTCTGTGCACAATTAAAATTCTGTGTTCGGGGTCAGGTTCTTAGTCATGAGCAGAGGTCATTTCGCGGGGGATCGCAGTTCCCCCGGGTGAGGTGCGGGGGGCGGGACACACGATGAAGCCCCGCCCCCTGCTTCCGGCCGCCCCGCTTCCGGCCCTCATTCAGCCAGGAGGAGGCAGGAGGAGAGGGAGGGTAAGTTGCTTCCTCCATGCCTCTCCCCACCCCTGTCTGCCTGGGGCCCTGCACTCCCGCCGGCCTTGCAGGTCCACCGCCGGGCCCCTGATGTCAGGGGGTGTGGAATATGCTAATGAGTTATGCTAATGAGTTCCCCTAGCTCTTTTTCTACGAAACTACGCCTGGTCATGAGTATGTAGGCCATGACCAGTGTTCCCTCTAAGCTGAGTTAGTGTGAGCTAGCTCACAGTTTTTTAGCCTCTGGCTCACACATTTTTATCTTCGCTCAGGAAGGATGGTTCCACAGCAAACTAATTTATGCAGTTGCCAAATCGCTTGCTCACAACTTTAATGCCAGTAGCTCACAAAGTAGAATTTTTACTCACAAGACTCTACAGCTTAGAGGGAGCATTGGCCATGACAGTTGATTTGTCCTGCGTGGGGGGGGAACATGATCCACACTGGAATCGAGAGGATCCAGGGCCCACCGTTATTATATATTTTGTAGAGCAGCAGGGTAGAAGCATTTTTTATAAATCAAAGTTTGCCAGGTGGTGGACACGTTGTAAGATTGCTCCTGTTACATCCTGGCAATTTGATCTGGGTTCACAGTGGCCACTGCGGTGTTGACGAAGAGGGGTCGAAAAGGGCGGCTTAAAAGTGGGACTGTGAGCAGGACCCGATTTGCACGTTAGCACTGCACAATGGGAGCTGATCCCAAGTGGCCTGACCCACTGTGGCAACACGAATGTTTGGGTCAGGTGAATGAAGCGGTTCCCGTTCACAGATGTTGCTGGTGCCGTTCTGGAGGGCATCATTCTCGCATCACAGCAGCAGCGCATTACTAGCTCCCGGGAGAGCAGCTTTTAAAAAAAATGCAAAGCCATTTTAGCCTCTTTCACACACTGCACTCGTAACCCAGTCCACATTTTTAGACATGTCATGTGCAATGCACCCTCTAAGCTGTGGAATCTTGTGAGCAAAAATTCTACTTTGTGAGCTACAGCCATGAAAGTTGTGAGCAAGCAGTTTGGCTACTGCATACATTAGTTTGCTCTGGAGCCATCCCTTCCTGAGATGAGGCAAAACTGTGTGAGCTGGAGGTTAAAAAACTGTAAGCTGACTCACACTCACTCAGTTTAGAGGGAACACTGGTCATGTGGTTTGGGGCTGAGGAGCTGGGGAGCCTCCGGTTTAGGACAAGTTAGTCCAAAGGATGATTGCATAAACACTCAGGGTAGTATTGATAGCGTAATAGAACTTGGGAGTGAGGGCACAATGATGAGGGTTACTGGAAAGGGAAACACTTTATAGGTGTCTATATGCCAATGCTAAGAAGTCTCTGAACCAAGATGGGGGAGCTGGAATGCTTGGTGTTGAATAACAATTGAGATATAGCATGTATCTCAGAAACATGATGGAATGGGGAAAATCTGTGGGATACAGTCATTCCTAGTTATAAGCTCTGTAGGCAGGACATGGAGGGACAGGTTGTTGGTGGCGTTGCATAGAATCAGATGAGAAAACGGGGAATTAACTCCCCAACAGAAGCAATATGGGTTGAAATACTAGACCCTAAGTGTTACTTAAAAGTTGGGGGTGTACTATCGCCCATCTGATCAAACCCTTGAGGCTGATCTTGAGATGGAGAAGGAAATAAGAGAGGTGACTAAAGCAGATAATGTTATTATGCTGGGAGATTTCAACTACCCTCACATTGACTGGGTAAAACAAATTTAGAGTCCAGTGGCACCTTTAAGACCAACAAAGGTTTATTCAAGGTATGAGCTTTCGTGTGCATGCGCACTGAATGGAAGGTAAGAGCTAAAACTTATAGACAGAGGGTGAACAGCAGATTAACATGTAACATGATGAAGATGTTTTAAGATATGCGAAGACAAAACTAAATAAGCTAATAAAGTCAACAGTTGTTTTTATTTAATTAAGGAGGAAAGCAGTAAAGCAATAAATATGTCAGAATAGGAGATAAATGTGTAAGGGTATCTTTTCTAATTGTGGGAAGTAAACTGAGACTCCATTCGTCTCCTCTCAGGCATGGAGCATTTCCTCCCCCTTCTTTGAGATGGGTGTAGTGTTCTATCAACAAAACATTCCAGTATTCCCTGCATTACATTCAGTATTCTAATATACTATTCTGAAAAAGCAATACACTAAAATACAGAGGATGTATAGTCCTTGTTGAGAATACATATGTGAGGACTGAATGAATTGGCATATGTAATGAGCAATGTTCCCTCTAAGCTGTGGAGTCTTGTGAGCAAAAATTCAACTTTGTGAGCTACTGGCATTAAAACTGTGAGCGGGCGGTTTTGGCTGCTGCATAAATCAGTTTGCTCTGGAGCCCCCCTTCCTGAGCTAAGACAAAAATGAGTGAGCCGGAGGCTAAAAAACTGTGAGTTCGCTCACACTAACTCAGCTTAAAGGGAACACTGGTAATGAGATAAGAAACCACCACCTGGTCACCATGGGGATAGCTTACTGCCTTGCGCACCGCTGGACTAATAGTCACTTGCCAACTACCTGCCTTCCCCGCGGCGCTCCTTTTAAAATAGCATGTCCTAGATGGTGGACGTCTGTGTGGTACAGAGAACCACTGCCAGCTTCAAAAGTTATAAAGTATTTATCAAAAAGAAAAGGTTTACAAACATACTTTTAGCACAGCACCAAATTGAGCAAGGGGTACAAAAGAAACAGGTAAAACACAAATCCTCTGTCCCTCTCTCTATACATGCCCTATCAGATGTTAAAATATAGGACAGGCCCCTCTAGATTAAGTAGTTACAGATCTCTACAGAGTCCCTTTACCTTGAAGCTCCCCCCAACTCTTTAGGTCAGCACATGGTGAAAAATGGCTGCCTTCCCAAAGGAGAGGTTTGTGTCCTCTCATGGACTCAGCATCCCAGGAAAAGAGAGCCCCTTCCTGTTGCAAGGAGATATTACAATATCTGTTTCCCCTCCCACTGACCAGGTCACGCCAGGTCAAAGATGCATTTCCTGGAGATCTCTTTCAAGATCTATTTCCTAGAGACTTTCTAGCAATCTGTTCCCCCAAAACTCTGTTCCTTTCTTGAAGGGGGGAGGAGGAGTGGGGAGCTTGGCCATCCCATGGTCTCTATTAGCATTTGTATGAAAGTGAGCCTGGAAAGCCATTGACCTACTTCCTCCTTCCCAACTTGGTGCCCAGAGGGTCGGAAAAACCTGTTAAAATGCACAGTAGAGGGCTCTGCTCCTCTCAAGGCACTCCCCAGGGGTGTAGCCAGAAAAGTTTGGGTGGTGGGACGTCGGGAAATCCTGTGGGGCGGGGGAGTGTGGGGGCTGAGAGATAGAGAGAAATAAGAATAATGCAGTATTAGAATTTTGGAGAGCATGTTTTGTGGGGCATGGCAGTTAATTAAGGGGGCGTGGTCCCGAGATGCCCTACTGTGGCTGCAGGCCTGGAAAAAAAACCCCCCAGACAAAAAGGCGTTTCTTCACAAGCACCACTAGAGTTCTGTTGTGTGGTGCAATGTTTATACCTCATCTGGCTCTAAGAAGGGAAGCTGCAGGAGCAAAAGGGAGCGTGTGGCTCCATCACCTGCAGCGGAATGAATGACTGCCCCTTGAACCCGGCCACCGGCTTCGCAGCTTGGCTGTGTCATGCCAGTCCTCGCGGGTGACTCTCGAAAGCGCTCGTTTTCCCCAGATGTTATATTTTCCAGCTGAGTGCCTGTTGGGTGACCGCCTGAACTCAGCAATGAGGTCATCTTGACGGCACTTGTCTCACTTCTTTGCGGATGAGCTATATGGTCTGGTTTCCAGCCAACTGAAACCACAGGGGATGGAGTTGGCCGCGGTGGAAACGTAGACAGAAACCTTTCTTGAGTCGTCTCTTTGCTTTTGATAGGAACAGGATCTTGCCGGATCAATAGAGGCAGTGAAGCCAATGTTTGTGGAACCGAGACATAAAGGAGCATTCACAGAGGTTGGTAAGGTTTTCATACCGTTCAACAGCCTTTCCCCCCACCCCCTGTTCATTTTTCAACCGTCCGTCTTTCATAAGCTCCACAAAACCTCTCTGCACGGGCTAGCTATCAGTGGTTTAGGCTTATGTCAGAATTGGCTCAGTGTTGCTTTGCGGTGTGTTTTTATTAAAAGTGATTTCATTCACTATTCGTAAATATTTAAGTAGTTTCACAGGAGTTATGTGCTGAGCCTTCAAAAGGTGTTTAGCTAAAGCTCTGACTGCCCTGTCAGACTTAAGAACATAACATAAGAGACTCCAATGGTGGATCAGGCCAAAGGCCCATCCAGTCCAACACACTCTGTGTCACACAGGGGCCAAAAATACCAGGGGTCATCAGGAGGTCCAGCAGTGGGGCCAGGACACCAGAAGCCCTCCTACTGTTGCACACACACCCCCAAGCACCAAGAAGCATCACTTGCCCCAGAGTCCCTATCTATACCTTGTGGCTAATAGCCCCTGATGGACCTCTGCTCCATATCCTTACTTAATTCCCTCTTGAAGCCGTCCGTGCTTGTAGCCGCCGCCACCTCCTGTGGCAGTGAATTCCATGTGTTCATCACTCTTTGGGTGCAGAAGGACTTCCTTTTATCCGTTCTAACCCGACCGCTCAGCAATCTCATGGAGTGCCCACGAGTTCTTGTATTGTGAGAAAGGGAGAAAGGTACCTCTTTCCCGACCTGCTCTATCCCATGCATAATCTTGTAAACCTCGATCATGTCACCCCTCAGCCGTCGTTTCTCCAAGCTAAAGAGCCCCAAGCGCTTTTACCTTTCCTCATGGGGAAAGTGTTCCAACCCCTTTTATCAACTGGGGCACCAGGACCTGCCTCTGCCATCTCAGGGTCTCTGATAGCATCAGCTGGTTGAGTCTCAGAGGTGCTGAGGGGGGTGTTATCAGCATCAGCTGAGTGATCCTCGGCTAAAGCAGGCTGGCCCATGACACAGGGTTGGTTGTGTCCCAGTGACCTAGCATCCCAGTGACATTATCCTCTTCTGAAGGACTGGCAAGCCCAAACACCTTTTCTTCCATAAACCAACATCTGGCTCTCCTTCTGTTTCTCTTGGAAGACGAAAACTGATGCTGTTTTAGCCATCCTGTTGGTGGGCTTCATAGAGGCAGTTGGCTGGCCGTGCTGGACTTGATGGCCTTTGGTCTGATCCAGCATGGCTCTTCTTTTGTTCAGAGACGCTCTGTGTTGCACAGCTGCTTGACACTATGTCAGGCTTTCGCCAGCTCCAGATTCAGGTTATGTCCATTCCTGTCGCTTGAGGCCGTTAGGAACTGGCCTGGACTTTCTGAGGTTCATAAAAGACTCCCAACTTGTCCCAAACTGGGTGGCGAGTGATGGTGTAGGGGTAGATCCTATCCTTCTCTCCAGGCTGAGAGCACTGGGGCAAGTGATGCTCTGTCTTCTTGGCGCTTGGGGGGGGGGTCAATAGTGGGAGGGCTACTAATGTCCTGGCCCCACTGGTGGACCTCCTGATGGCCCATGGTATTTTTGGCCAACATTGGTGTCTCTTATGTTCTTATGAGTTGTCTCGAGCATCAACTCAGTTTGTAAGGGTAAGCGTACCTGATTTTTTTTATGGCTATAAACTTAATGAACTGGCGAAGCCATGCTAACTTGAATCAAACTTATTTCAGACAGAGAGCATAAGAACATAAGAGAAGCTGTGTTGGATCAGACCAGAGGCCCATCCAGTCCAACAGTGGCCAAAACCCAGGTTCCATGAGGAGGTCCACCGGTGGAGCCAGAACTCCTGAAGCCCTCCCACTGTTGCCCCCCCAAGCACCAGGAAGACAGAGGATCACTGCCCCAGACAGAGTGTTCACTCTATACCTTGTGGCTAATAGCCACTCATGGACCTCTGCTCCATATAAGAACATAAGAGAAGCCACGTTGGATGAGGCCATTGGCCCATCCAGTCCAACACACTCTGTGTCACACAGTGGCCAAAAATACCAGGTGCCATCAGGAGGTCCAGCAGCGGGGCCAGAGCTACAGAAGCCCTCCCACTGTTGACCCCCCCCAAGCCCCAAGACAAGAGGGTCTTTCAGCCCCGGTGTAATAGGATACTGAGGGGAGGTGGAGGACGAGGAGAAGAGAAGAGAACAAGAGCACTGGCTGCTGGGAGCTGGAGGAGAAGAGATGCTCCCACGAGTGGGCTTGTCTTTTCTCTCACTTTGTACCTCGCACAGTTGAGAGAGCCAGTTTGGTGTCGTGGTTAAGTGCGCGGACTCTGATCTGGGAGAACCGGGGTTTGATTCCCCACTCCTCCACTTGCACCTGGCTGGATGGCCTTGGGCAAGCCATAGTTCTGATAAGAGCTGTCCTTGAAAAAGAGCAGTTCATGCTTGTAGCCTCCACCACTTCCTGTGGCAGTGAATTATAAGAAGATAACAGAAGCCATGTTGGATGAGGCCATTGGACCATCCAGTCCCAACACTCTGTGTCACACAGTGGCCAAAAATACCAGGTGTCATCAGGAGTTCCACCAGTGGGCCAGAACCCCAGAAGCCCTCCCACTGTGGCCCCCCCAAGCACCAAGAATACAGAGCACCACTGCCTCAGATAGAGTTTTCCATCTATCCCTTGTGCCTAATAGCCACTGAAGGACCTCTGCACCATGTTGGGTCAGACCAATGGCCCATCCAGTCTGCGTCACACAGTGGCCAAAAACCAGGAGCTCAAAGGAGCTTGCTCAGTGAACTCAAATTATGACGATGAAGATAGTTGTTGTCACTATATGAACTAACCACCATAAAACAGTCTTCAAGTAATATGCCGTGATCAGATGCTTTGATCGTGTTTCCTAAAAGTCAGTCGACACGAAGTTGACTCTCAAGAGGGTCCAGACAGAAAGAGCTAAATCGGACTTGCGGGTGATATTGTCCTTAAAGCAACTGTGATATTTGTTTGGAACAATCTGAGTCACAGTTTTCCTAGATAAGTTGCGAAATCTGTTCCAAAGTGGGGTGGGAATTTCTCAGGGTTAATAAGGGTTAGGAAACAGTGCTGTTTCATGTCACATGAGGCTGCCTTACACTGACTCAGACCCATGGTCTATCTAGTTCAGTCTTGCGTACTCAGACTGGCAGCTGCTCTCCAGGGTCTCAGGCCGAGGTCCTCCCCATCACCTACTATCTACCTGATCCTCTGAACTGGAGATGCTGGGGATTGAACCTGGGTCCTTCCGCATGCTCTCCCACTGAGCCAAAGCCGGGTCGCCCAGGTCACATGAACACACACAGGTGAAAGGTCAGTATTGTCAACTTAGACTGGCAGCAGTCCTCCAGGGTCTCAGGCAGAGGGTCCTTCACATCACCTGTGATCTGATCCTGGGCTCAGCAAAGCATATCTGCACCAAAGTGCAAACAATAGAAGAAGAAGAAGAAGAAGAGATTGGATTTATACCTCGCCCATCACTACCCGAAGAAGTCTCAGAGCGGCTTAGAATCCCCTCCCCACGACAGACACCCTGTGAGGTAGGCGGGGTCGAGAAAGCTCTTTCGAGGACTGCTCTTTCAAGAACAGCTCTGGGAGAACTTGTGACTGACCCAAGGTCACCCCAACAGCTGCATGTGGAGGAGTGGGGAATCAAACCCGGTTCTCCCAGACTAGAGTCCGTGCTCCTAACCACTACACCAGACTGGCTCCACTGAGCCCAGTGTTGCACTGTAGCAACTCTCCAGTAATGTTGCACGCAGACAACCTACAGTGACTGCATTGGGAAGCACCAGTCATGACCAATGTTCCCTCTAAGCTGAGTTAGTGTGAGCTAGCTCACACTAACTCAGCTTAGAGGGAACACTGGTCATGACTGCAGTGTTGGCCGCCCTCAACCATCATGCCTAACGGCTCTCGATAGCCTCATCTGTCGCCCATGCACTTTTCTTTCCAAGCCCTCTTAACCTGGTAGCCAACACCACATCTCGGGGAAAGTTGATTATGCGTCCAGTGCACTGGGCACATCGTTTTTCCTGCCCGTTTCCCGGTCCCTCTGATTGCTGGTCTTCAGGGGGGAAGGCAAAGCTGTGAGCGGCCCTCTCTTTTGAAACCTTGGAGGTCCACTGCCAATTCCATTAGCAAGCCACAGGCAAAAAGAGACAGCAGAGAAATCCACTTTGCCCTGTATTTTCATCCTTTTCTCTGTCTACCATACCAAGTCCTCACCACCTTCTTGTAAAATGGCAAAAGCCCAGTAGCAACTTTAAGACGAACAAACTTTATTGTGGCATAAGCTTTCGAGAGACACAGCCCTCTTTGTTAGAGGCATCTGACGAAGAGCACCGCGTTTCTCGAAAGCTTACGCCACAATAAAGTTTGTTCGTCTTAAAGGGGGCTACTGGGCTTTTTACTGTTTTGCAGCAGCGGACTAACACGGCTAAACGCCTCTGGATCTGTGACCCGTCTTCTTGTGTGTCTGTGTGTAAAGTGCCGTCTAGTCTCAGCTGTCTTACGGAAATCCCATAAAGTTTTCAAGGCAAGAGATGATCAGAGGTTGTTTGCCGCTGCCTTCTTCCACGTAGTGACCATGGAATTCCTTGGGGCCCTCCCATCCAGATGTTAGCCGGCGCCTCCCCTGCTTAGCTTCTGAGATCTGATGAGGCTGGGGAAGCCTGGGCCTCCTTCTAACTTAATCATTCTATTAAAGCGAGCTCGGCATGGGCCCTGATGCTTGGCTGTTCTCCGAAGAGCCTTGGAAAGGTTCGAATAGCTCGGAATAACCTTGAACACACACACACACACACACAGGAGCGCACACAAACCCTCCTTACGCAGAATCAGAACCTCGGGTCCATCAAGCTCAGTGCTGTCTGCTTAGACTGGCAGCGGTCCTCCAGGATTTCAGGCAGTGTCCGGCTCCTTAGTCAGGTCACCACACACAGGGCTTCATAAGAAGTTAACTGTCTGTTAGTGGATCCAGTACTAAAGAATCACGTGTACAGCTTGCGTCAGGAATGGCCGTCTGTATAAGGGCCTCTGACTTATAGTGAAATCAAACACACACACACCCATAGAGAGTGATCAAAATGTGGAATTTGCTGCCAGAGGATGTAGTGATGGCCACGGGAATAGACATCTTTAAAAGGGGGTTAGATAGATTCATGGAGGAGAGGGCTGTCAGTGACAACTAGCCCTGGTGAGCAATGCTCCCTCTAAGCCGTGGAGTCTTGTGAGCAAGAATTCTACTTTGTTAGCTCCTGGCATTAAAGTTGTGAGCGGGCGATTTGGCTGCTGCGTAAATTAGTTTGCTTTGCAGCCATCCTTCCTGAGTGATGGGAAAGAAAACGTGTGAGCCGGAGGCTAAAAAACTGAGCTAGCTCACACTAACTCAGCTTAGAGGGAACACTGCTGGTGACTAAAAGGAACCTCTTATGTTCAGAGGCAAGTAAACCTCTGCATCCCAGAGCCAGGAGGCAACATCACGGGAAGGTCTCAGCCTCTCTGCCCTGTTGTTGGCCCTTCAGAGGAACTGGTCAGCCACTGTGTGAGACTGGACCAGATGAACTATTGGCCTGATTAAGCAGGGCTGTTCTTATGTCCTTATTAAACAGCCTCTAGAATTAATTGTTTCTGTCCCCGCCCCCCACCATTGAAATCTTTGAGTGGAAAACTTTTGCTTTTCAGTCCAATGGCTCTTCCTGTTGTTTCCCTCCCCCGTCTTTCACAGGTACTTCCGAAAGAACTAAATGTCCCCCCAAGAGAGGTTCCCTTCCTCCCTCTTTGCTATTCTTTCTAGTGGGTCAGCACAGTTGGATCTCCTTATCCACCCCCGATTACTCATGCTTAAGTTCCAGGGAAATCAGCTGGACATTCGGTTTCTTCACCAGCTTTTTAAAATTTGTATAACTTTGTCCTGTGCACTTGTCAGCACTAGAAATAGAACAATTCCATAAACAAACTTGTGGAGAGGTTGTTGTTGTTGTTGTTGTTGTTGTTTTGGGGGGGGGACAGACACCAGTGCATTTGCACACCACACGCTCACGGCTTCGAACAACCATTAGTCTTGAGTCCCCTTTTCTTTGGCAGGGATGTTGATTTGCCGCATTTTAAGAAGCGATACCAAGAGTCCCTGGTGTCCTTTTCCACAGAAGTCGACGTCAATGAGTATTTTGCAATGAGGGTGTTTTAAATTTCTTTAAACAAACACCCGGTGAGTGGAGCACAAGCAAGGAGGCTCCTGAAATCATTGTGGCCTTGCACAAGGGTGTGAAAAGTGGGCGGATAGTCCTTCTGGTTTCACTGACTGGCTTATCTCCTAGGTCATGCATGCCTATTACGAGAAGGCCGTGTGTCCGAAGTCCAGTGGTGCTGTTTTCCTGGCAGTGTGTCGTGGGAAGGTACATTTTGTTTCCTTAAAAGAACACCCTAGGCTGTGTATGCAGATGGTTGTTTCTGTAAATGACTACCTGCAGGGGTGATTCATGCATCCAAATGCTGCAACTGTCCAGTAGCACATCACAAAGCTTTAGGAAACACTTAGCCCAGTAATACTCCCCTTTCCAGGACCGTTCCTTAGAGCCTGTGTTTCACTAGCTTTGTAAAAGCTTTTCGGTTACCACATACCACCTTTTCTAGATGTCCCAAGGTCTTGTTTCTCTTGTGTGCCGCAAAGACAGCATCTAGCCCAAAGCACAAACTCTTTTCTCTGTGGGTAGCTCAAGACAGGTAGCCATTTCAGCCTGTCTGTAGCAATAGAAAAGAGCCAGAGTGCAGTAGCACCTTAAAGACTAACAACATTTGTGGTGGGGGTGAGCTTTCCTTAGTCGCTGCCGAGGTTCATGCCCATCCCTACTCAGACGTAGAAGAGGAGGAGATTGGATTTATACCCCACCCTTCACTCGGAGTCTCGGAGCAGTTTACAATCCCTTCCCCTCCCCACAACAGACACCCTGTGAGGGTAGGTGGGGCTGAGAGAGCTCTTTCAATGACTACCCTTGAGAGAACAGCTCTGACAGAACTTGTGGCTGACCCAAGGTCACACCAGCAGCTGCACGGGGAGGAGTGGGGAAATCAAACCCAGTTCTCCCAGATTAGAGTCCGCCGCTCCTAACTGCTGCACCAAACTGACCCCAGGCTGAGCTTCTGAGGAACTTCAGGGTTCCTTGGCACAGCCTGGGATTCTGCAGCCTTTCGACAGCATCGACTTTTTTTTTTTGCAAAATTGTGGCCTAAATCAAATAAACAAATACTCTTTGCGCATTCCGAGCAAGATGAAAGCTACAACATGCATGTGTTTACTTTGGTTGGTTCTGGAAGAGAACATGCGAGGTGTGCTTTCCTGCCCTGTACTGTCTTCAGTTCTCGCAGCCCTCTCCCTTTGCGTTAGTTAAGGCCCTAGGGTACATGTGCCTCCCTTGCGGAGGCTGTCGAGAAGCATATCCCAGTGACCGTGGCTCCATATGGATATAATGCTTATATGCCTAGGGCCCTTTGCGTTAGTTAAGGCCCTAGGGTACATGTGCCTCCCTTGCGGAGGCTGTCGAGAAGCATATCCCAGTGACCGTGGCTCCATATGGATATAATGCTTATAAATTTCTTATGTTTTCTGGCCTAGTCATGGAGAGTTTGTTATTTAAAACATCTGTTAACTGCCCTTTGACCTTGCGGAGCTAAAGGGGATTACCGTGTAAATCAATCAACAATTATAAGAACACATAGAAGACGACAGTTTAAAATCCCCCGTCAGGACTGCCAGTAAAATAAAAACTAAATTAGTCAAATGCAATCCTAAATAAAAAACGTCTTCCAACTGTCCCCTGAAAATCGAAAGCGTGGGGGCCAGGCCCACCTCCTTGGGGTGGCTGTCCCGTAATCATGGGGGCTGCCACCAAAAAGGCCCTGTCTTATGTGGCCACCAGACCAAGCTTCTTTGGTGGGACATTCCGGAGGGACACTGAGAATGTCAGTATCAGAATTGTACCTTCCGAGCAGCTGTTGACCCTTGGGAAGTCTGTACCATCAAGATGTCCGGGAGACCTTGACAGATATTGCATGTGGGAGTGATTGTCAGTGTCACAAGCCTTCACGTGGGGACTGTATTCTATTAAGCAAGAATATTTGTCATTTACTTAAACACTTTTCCTAATTGTGGGGGGTTGCGGTAGAAGGAAGACATTGGAGAGATTTATTTATTTACTTGGTTCGTTCCCCACTTTTCTCCCCAGTGGGGACCCAAACCAGCTTACAACATTCTCGCCACCACCATTTTATCCTCACAACAGCCCTGTAAGGTAAGTTAGGCTGAGAGGGTGTGACTGGCCTAAGGTCGCCCAACAAACTTCCATGGCATGAGTGGTGATTTGAACCTGGGCCTCCCAGGCCCTAGTCCAACACTCCCTGTACTTTAAGAGAGCCAATTTGGTGTAGTGGTTAGGAGCATGGACTCTAATCTGGGAGAACCAGGTTTGAGTCCTCATTCCTCCTCATGCAGCAGCTGGTGTGACTTTGGGTCAGTCACAAGTTCTGTCAGAGTGGTTCTCTCAGGGCAGTCCTCGAGAGAGCTCTCTCGGCCCCACCTGCCTCCCAAGGTGTCTGTTGTGGGGAGGGGAAGGGAAAGGAGATTGTAAGCCGCTCTGAGTGAAGGGTGGGGTATAAATCCAATCTCTTCTGTCTCTTCTTCTCTCTTGTAACCACTACACCACACTGCCCC
Organism: Gekko japonicus; assembly: GCF_001447785.1. Taxonomy (NCBI): domain Eukaryota; kingdom Metazoa; phylum Chordata; class Lepidosauria; order Squamata; family Gekkonidae; genus Gekko; species Gekko japonicus. The sequence goes on from NW_015161556.1 coordinate 48,400, forward strand.
TTCCACTTGCTGGTGAAGGAGCACTTCTGTCAGCAAAAGCTAAGGGTAAGATCCAGGCCATCATCTCAGTAGTCCTTACAGTTAACCATAAAGTAGGTCAGTGTTGTTTCTCTCATTTTACAAAGAGGTGCGGAGAATGCCCGGCCTAAGCCGTATAGCAGTTCATTCATAGGTGAAACGTGAACTGGGGACTTTCTTCCTGGTTCAGCGCTCCTAACAGCTATGTTAGGCTACCGTAGCCATGAAGCGGCCATAAGGCTAAAAGTACCCAAAGACTCTTGCCAGCATCTTGGACTAATTGCACAGGAGCCCATAGTTCAGTTTTTTAAGTGCACCATGTCGCCCCCCATAAACTCCGCCATTTATGTGCAGCGACTCTGCCTGGACCCAGCTCTGCTACTCTGGTGTCCGACTTGGATTTAATGACAGCGGCAAGTGACAGACTCCACGCCCACGAGCCTTTCGAAACAAACCAACATGTAAGAACTCCTCGTTGTCAATAATCTGTCCCATCGGTGACGCGAAGCATTCTTTCGTCCGCAGGCCAGTGAAGGTTTAGACTTTGCCGACAAGAACGGACGAGGCGTCGTCATCACCGGACTTCCTTTTCCTCCTCGCATGGACCCGAGGGTTGTGCTGAAGATGCAGTTCTTGGACGAGATGAAGTGCAAAAATGGCGGTCAGGTAAGGAGCCACCTTTCGTGCTGGTGATTTAAGGACCTGAGCTGGATGGCCTAGGCTGGCCTGATCTCATCAGATCTCGGAGGCTAAGCAGGCCTGGCCTTGGCTAGTGTTTGAATGAGAGAGCACCAAGGAATTCCTGGGTTGCTGTGCAGAGGCAGGCAATGGCAAACCACCTCAACCTGCAGATAGTACTGAACGTTTTCCAGAGTTCTGCCAGGTTCCCATCTGGTCGCTACTAGAGATGTGAAGGCCCGGGAAAAAAACGGAAAAATTTGGGGGGGAAACGTTTTCCCCCCATTTTTTCCCTGAAGCCTTTTTGTTTTTTTCCGAAAAATTGGAAAAATTGAAAAAAGAAGAGAAAAGAAATTGATTATGGAACGTTTTATTTTAACATGATGAATATATAATATTTTAAGACCAGGTGTTCAAATATTTTCCAAATCATTTCTAAAATACATATATATGGTATCAGATTGATGTAATTTCTGTGCACTGAGGACAAGCAAGTCCTAGGTTACAAACTGAACTCTCCAATGCAAGAACAAGATGCATTTCTTCCTTTAGGAGGTGCGATTGTCAGAAGAAAATAAAAAGGTTTCAGTTTTGTTTTTGCATGTGGGTGGGTATTCTGTTTGTAATAATTGTTTGGATACACTATATTTTTAATATGCTAGTTGTGATAAATTTCATGCCAAGTAAAGATGTCCATAGTCATGTTTTATGTTCCTAAAGTAACAGAATGACTTTCAAACTAGAAAAGACAAAAGAAATGCTAATGTAGCATTTTTTTCCATTTTTCCGAAAATTTCGTTTTCTCCCGGAAAAAAAACGGGGTTTTTTCCGAGCTTCAAAATTTCCGGAAATTTTACATCTCTAGTCGCTACACACCCAGTCCAGGTACATTAAGACCAGATCAAGTCTCATGCCTCTAAAGACGAGTAGGCAGTCACTTAGTGGGCGGGGGGGGGGATTCTTCTCACCTCCCCAGTCCCTTTTGCCTATTTGTTCATCTCCCACCCCATATCTAGGGCCTGTCTGGAAACACCTGGTACAAGCAGCAGGCTTCCCGTGCGGTGAACCAAGCCATCGGCAGAGTCATCCGGCACAGGCAGGACTACGGTGCCATCTTCCTCTGCGATCACAGGTGAGGTGATCCTTCTTCTTGCTCCATGTAGCTTGCCCTTTTCTCAGTTCCTCTTGCTGGCATCCTGTGCCTCTGCTCTCACCTTTTTGCGTCACCATCATGGAAGAAGAGCTCAAAATGGTGGTGGACACTAGGAGCCCTTCCTTTTGATGGTGCTGTGTGGAAGATCCTTCTTTCCCCAAACACGAGTGAGGAAATGAAGTGGGTACCAAGGAGGGAGGGGGAGAGAGATTGGAGATTCTGGCCCTGCTGTTGGACCTTCTGATGGCCCCTGGGTTTTGGCCATTGTGTGTCACAGAGTGTTAGACTGGATGGGCCACTGGCCTGATCCAGCATGGCTTCTCTGATGTTCTTCTGTCTGGGGCAGGGGTGCTCTGTCTTCTTGGTGCTTTGGGGGCAACAGTGGGAGGGCATCTGGAGTTCTCACCCCACTGGTGGACCTCCTGATGGCCCCTGGGTTTTGGCCACTGTGTGACACAGAATGTTGGACTGGATGGGCCATTGGCCTGATCCAACGTGGCTTCTCTTATGTTCTTATATGGAGCAGAGGTCCATGAGGGGCTATTGGCCACAGGGTCTAGATGGGACACTGTGCCTGGGACAGTGATGCTTTGTATTCTTGATGCTTGGGGGGCCACAGTGGGAGGGCTTCTGGGGTTCTGGCCCCCACTGGTGGACCTCCTGATGACACCTGGGTTCTTGGTCACTGTGTGACACAGAGTGTTGGACTGGATGGGCCATTGGTCTGATCCAACATGGCTTCTTTTATGTTCTTATGTTAAGTGTCACTGGATTTCATACCTAGAAATATTTTCTCCTGCCAGTGACCATTGTGTGTGAGCACATAGATTTTAAATTTCATTTTCATTTCAGGTTGTCTTGAGGGTGTTTTGCAAACCACGCATGACTTGGAAATAGTTGTTTTGAATATAGCTGATTGATATTCATTTTTTGTTTCTATGTTTTTAATTCCCAACAGGTTCGCCAATATGGATACCAAAGCCCAGCTGCCTTCCTGGGTGCGTCCTTATGTCAAGACTTACGATAATTTTGGGCACGTGGTCAGAGATGTGTCTCAATTCTTCCGTGTTGCACAGAAGATTGTAAGTATCCTTGCAATGAGAGATGAAAACTATCATTTGTATTCAGTCCCATAAAATAGGAAAGGGATTACCATTATATAGATCCTCCTAGGGACATAAGGGTGACCCTTTAATATTCCCAGGATTCTGAGGTACTTTAAACACAGTATGCTCATAACTTCAAAAAACATAAGGATCCCTGCCTAAGAGTCACTGACAGAACTCCTTAAGAGGAAGGGTTGAAGGATCTGGGTATGTTTAGCTTGAAGAGGAGACAACTGAGAGGTGATATGATAACCATCTTCAAGTACTTGAAGGGCTGCCCTATAGAGGATGGGGCGGAGTTGTTTTCTGTTGCCCCAGAAGGTCGGACCAGAGCCAGTGAGTTGAAATTAAATCAGAAGGGTTTTCGGCTAAACATGAGGAAGAACTTCCTGACAGAACGGTTCTTCAGTGGAACAGGCATCCTCGGGTGGTGGTGGGCTCTCCTTCTTCGGAGGTCTTCAAGCAAAGGCTACATGGCTATCTGACCGCAATGCTGATTCTGTGAACTTAGGCAGATCATGAGAAGGAGGGCAGGAAGGGTTGCCTCAGTGCTTAGTTCTCGTGGCCCTTTCTTACACGCCCAGGGAAATGCTGATTACCACCTTGGGGTCAG